>NW_008580803.1:83349-112110 GCF_000691845.1 Merops nubicus | reverse complement strand
GGGTGATATTCTCCTGGCTTTTCTAGAAGTCAGACTTCAGCACCATAGTGCCCCAAGATGAGTAGGGTGTGGCACCATCAGGAGACTGGTGCTTTAGAGCCACAGAAAGATTATAGAGAAGTCAACTGATGCATAACATTTTTTACTCTTTTACCTGTATACAGACCTATTATTTTACTCAGTATCCAGAGCAACATCCCATGCAGCTTTTAAACTAATAATATGACTTCCATTCATCTTCACTAGACAATGTTTGTATCCTGGTTATTTAATTTCAGTTAGAAAATAATCAGAGGTACCATCTCGAGTCCCATTTGCCAATCTCTTGTGAAAAGCAGCAGTGAAGCCTGGAGGAACCTGAGGAGGCTTAGCAGGGTGTCACCTTCTCTGCAGTTGCTCTTCATATTCAATCACTCTATGAAATAAGCAGCTCGTTCTCTTGATCTGCGTGATCCTGCGTAACTTTGAGACCTTATGTTTGGTTCCTCTGCTTTACTCTCTCCATAAACCATGTGTTGTGTTCCAATTAGTAGATTTTGCTGCTGGCTCTGATGGAGAATGTGACCAGTTATTAATCAAGATGGCCAGTAAGGAATATTGGAGATTCCTGATACTCAAGGGAGCTGTTGGGAGGTCCCAACAGCTTGGGAAAGGTCTGTTTGAGATGTCACCTTATTTTCAGTGCACTTGGAGGCTGAAATACTAGGAATGGCTACTAGAAATCTGTCTACAATCCATCTGAGCTAAAAGGAAGACTGAAAAGGTATAAATAAGCAGGAGGTTAAGCTGATACAGTAACTGGAATGTGAAGCACACTTCTTCCCAAAATGAAACACGCCAGCAAAATACTCATCTTCTGAATAGAGCCTCTGCTTGTTTTCTTTGGCTCAGTCAGGAAACCTTTTGTTTGAATTAGACCAAGTGAATTGCACAGAATGGTTTTCAGTTTTAGTACGTGTAGACAAGCCAAACTGCATGCAATTAAAGTGTTTAAACTTGTTCTTAATCTTTTCTTTCTTTACCCTTACAGGTTTTTCCATGTTACTTTAGATCATTTTGGTATCGCCGACTTTTTTTTTTCTTTTCACCTTCCAAATTTAACATTTTGTTTTAATGTTTCCTAATACATTGGGGGAAAAAAATGATGAAAGGTGTAATACAATAAAGAATTAACCTAGTTCTCCATCTGTTTCTTCTAGGAAATTGTATTAGTGGTGTTCTTTGGAACAGAGTACGTGGTTCGGTTGTGGTCAGCAGGGTGCCGCAGTAAATACGTTGGGATATGGGGAAGGCTTCGTTTTGCTAGGAAGCCCATTTCCATCATTGGTGAGTAGGCACAGCTTGAAAAACTGGTGTAAACAGTGAGTCAAACTTGTCCCTGGGAGCTTTGAAAAGCGGAATTTTCTGCAGGAGTTAAAGCCAAGTTAGAGCAACAGCCCTTGTGGTTAATGTAGATCTGAATTTGCTTTCAGGAATCCACGACGCTGTCACCCCAGAACAAATGTAGCTTGGGTGGTTTTTCCAGAAGGGCAGAGTGTTTTCTTTTCACAAGGGATCTGCAGCTTTGCCAGAAATCAGTCTTGGCCATAGTCCTGTCTCCTGTGACCTCAGGAGCCCAGACACTGTACAAGAGCTGCAACTGTATTTTTTTTAAAGATACCGAGCAGCCTTTTTTTAAGATTATTTTTCTTCTCCTTGCAGCTGTTTGAATAATTCATTTTGCACTCTAATTGAGCTACATACTGCATGGTGGAGCAAGATGCACTGTAGTTAGCTCCTCTTGTGCATCTCTTGGATTAAAACATGATTTTCAGTGATACATTTGGAACTGGGCACCTGATAGTCACTGCAGTTGACTTCCTCACATGACTTCAGTGTTCTTAGAAACTACCTCCATATGTTCCATATATGTCACAAACTGTCATTATTTTTAGAATGCTTGTCACACATTTAACAGTTTCACTGAAAGAAACATAAGAATCCCAAAACAGTCTGTATTTTGTTAGCCAATCTTGAAAGAAATATGTAAAGACCCTTGCCCTGAAGCACTTTAAATATAAATGGATTAAACAAACCAGATTTTGGAAGAGAACTATTGTTAGAGAAGTATAGACCTGTGAGATGTTTTTTTCCACTAATCAGACACATTATTTGTTGTTAAATAGAGGATATGTTTTTTCATATACTATTCAAAATTTTGCTGAATATAAATGACAAGATTTTGTACCTGGGTATTTTTACAACCATAAAATAGTTTAGTTCAGCTTCTCTGTGGCTATATAAAAATAACAGCTGTCTCATGTGTGACTGCAACTATAACATGGCTTTGGCTTCCTCTCTGCACTCTGCCCACAATCCATTTCTCCTGAGACCTAGAACACTATCAGTCCCTAAAAACCATCCAATTTATTGTAGTTTGGAAAGCAAAACCAAGTTCCACTTGCCCAGATATGTTTCAAGAGCTATTTCATTCTCCAAAATAGAGTTCCTTTCCAAAATTAACAAGGCCTGGGGCATAGAGATTTGCAACACAGTCTTAGGGTAGTGATTGATTTAAAACTAAACTCATACACTAATTCCAATTTTTCTCTTGCTTTTGGAGCTGGACAGTTGAAGTAATATTAAGGCAAATGTCTTATACATGAAATAACCCCCCAAACCTCTGTCAATGAATAAAAGACTGTCTAAAGCAGCAGAGAAAATAAGCTACACAAAAGAGATAATAGAAACTGCTGCAATTCCTCATGGGTTATAGCTAATAAGGATTCCAGGCTACTGAAGTGGCTTTATAATAACTCTCATCATTCATCTAGGATCTTGGACCCATCCCAGTAAAACCTTTCTATCATATCACACAATATTTTATATGTGTTACAATAGAAATCTCTTGATATAGAAACAAAAATCTTAATTTGGGGTGATTGTTCAAAATGTTAAAGAAATACTTGCATTGGTTCTAGCAACAGTCTTGCAGAAGTATTGCAAAATGCTGCTAACCCATTTTTTTTTTCATTTTTTTTCCAGATTTAATTGTAGTTGTTGCTTCCATGATAGTTCTTTGTGTGGGCTCTAAAGGTCAAGTCTTTGCAACCTCAGCTATCAGGTAATTCTGTGCAATAAAAGTGCAGTCTGAGTCGAGTGGGGGACTTGTGGTTTTGTTTTGTGGTGGGTTTTTCACCTCCTGTTTCAGTTCTTGCAGGAGGAAACAAGTCACTGCTCAGAGCCATGTACATGGAGCAGGTCACCAATCATGTATGGCCATCAGGAAACAGTGATCCCATGAAATGCAGGGGAAATAAAGTTTTCCTCTTTGTATGCCTGGTGGGGAGAGAGGTGCACATACCCCTCACCCTTCCTCCACCAGCTGGGCTCTACCCAAACACTGGTTTTGTTTCTTGGCTCAATTTTATGGCAATTTTTTCATGCTTCATGACTCTGATGTCTTCAAGCTGCTCCTTCTGGGATTAATGGTTGTGAATTTCTGGTGGGATGAATCCACCTTGTGCTTAGGGAGGTCAAGCCACGTGGTTTTCTGGAATGAGAGGGTACCTGGCAGTGTGTGGGTCTCTGCAGTGGCTGCAGTGGTGCTCTAGGATTGCAGTGACTCCTAAACAGAATATTTAAAAACATTATCAGACAGTCTAGTTCAAACTGCCCATGGAATCCCTCAAAGGTGAGGAATCCACATCTTCAATGACCTGTTTCTGTGTGTCGTTTCCCATCCTGGTGAGCAGATCAGATATGAGTTGATGAATGATTCTAGAGTTGATGTCCAAAATTCCTGAACCCTGGAGTTCCTTACTCACCACGTGTACGAAGTCCCATCCTTCTCTTGTGCAATCTCTCTTCGGAACAAACAAGATGAAAGATGGATGAACGCTGTCTCCTTCTCAAAAGGAGCTTCTGGAAGAGACAGACATCCCCTCTCTGCATCTGTTTCCTTTCTTGTATCTTTAATCCCTTCATTAATTTCACAATTGTGTTCCAGGGGCATCCGTTTTCTCCAGATTTTACGGATGCTGCATGTCGACCGTCAGGGGGGCACGTGGAGGCTGCTGGGGTCTGTGGTGTTCATACACAGACAAGTAAGTTTGGGAACTCTGTGGAATGACATCATAATTAATACAGAAGTCCTTATATTCAGAAAATTTGCTCATAATGTCAAATATATTTAGCGTGGGAGCAGGTGGTCAGTTGTTTTAACCAAGTATGGTTCTTCTGCCTTGCTCAGGAGCACTTGGTGAACTTCTAACTTGGCTTCCAGTTGGATTTAACCACAGAAAATGAGACTTCTAAGGAGTCATCTGGATATTTCTGAAAATAGTCATCTAAATTCCAAAGTTGTTTTGAACGTGATGCTGTCTGAAAAGATCACCCACTACTTTTTGGTGGCCCAAAGTTTAATGAGTCAGGCCTGCAAATGAGGAGGTTGTTCTGATGCAGTGTTTGAAACGTGCCTTCTGGAACAAGTCACCAGCTCTGGTGCAAATTCTTTCACCGTTGAGCTCAGTGGATTTTTGTTAATTTGCACAGCCAACAGTCTTTGTTAACATTTATTAATTGCTGCAGTTACTTTCATCTACCCCAATTATCTTTTCAAACCCATTAGTGATGGGCAATTGAAGTGTCTCAATAGTACCATCATGCAGTGATTTTGATTCTCTTTGCAGGAACTGATAACTACACTCTACATTGGATTTCTGGGCCTGATTTTTTCCTCCTATTTCGTGTACCTGGCTGAAAAAGATGCTGTAAATGATTCTGGAGAAACAGAGTTTGGCAGCTATGCAGATGCCCTGTGGTGGGGAGTGGTAAGTACAGCAATCACATAAACTAAAAGTACTTAACACCTTCAAATACAGAGTAAAGTTCAAACAATCATGCAGTAAGACAGCACTTTAAAATGGCCACTTACAGCTTCAAAATACTTTCTGGGTTTGTACTTCTATAAAACTATGAAAATACTACAGATGTTCAGTAGTTTCTTTAGTGTTTCTAATCTTAGGTGATCCAAAGTGATTAAATTATGTGTACAAGGTGTAGGAACATCTATTCTTATTTCTTTATCTTGTCTTCCCTTCTATTTTAGTGATTGCTTCTTGCCCCTCTCCAATGTTAGGGTTCCTTCTAAGAGTCGTGCTAAGTCAGAGCAAGTGTATTGAGGTTTGGTTTTATTTTTGTTTATATGAGTTTGTCTTTTTTATTTTTGTTTTAAACCAGATGTCTATGTTTTACAACTTGGCCTGGAACAGTACTTCCCTGTTTATTCAGAATGGACTAATTCCAGAACAAGTAGCATCTGAGATACTTAAGCAATCCAGGCACAGGATTGTTTTTAAGTGATTATATTGTTTTGGAACTCATTTAGTGAGTGGCATTTGTCTGTGTTATGTTGACATACCACCTTGCTCAGAGATTTCTCAACTTTCTCCAAGGTGCTGCCACACTTTGGTGTAGATGTATCTTTAGCTCTGCCAGTCAAGTTCTGCTTTCTGGCTGTTGCTAGTGACAGTTGTCTGTTTTCATTTATGATATGTACTTACTGGCTTGGCAGCTCTAATCTAGGGTTGTAATTGAGTAAACATTTTAATTCTGTTACTTCTGCTAGCAACAATTCCCTCTTTCTTCTCTCACATGATATGCAAATCTTGGGCTGACTCCTCTGTTCTGGGATTTCCCATCTGTAATTATTTCCCTTTCCTTTTCCTATTACAGTTCAAAGAAAGGTGCTTTTTGAAAGCATTATTTTTCCTTATCATTAGCATTCAAGCAACGACTTGTTTTGATCTGCTTTAATTGCACGTTGCTTAATAAAACAAATTGCCAGCATTAAGTGCTGCAGACCTTTAAAATGCACAGACCTCACTAATGATTCCGTGCTTGCACTTTCAAAATATGCTGTTCTTTTATAGTGGTCTCTTTGGTGGTTTAAATCAAAAGGGTTTGTTTCCTTCTTCATTAAAAATGAGATTACCAGTAAGTCTTGTGCACAAAACGATAGGGCTAACAACTCCTTCTCACTAATAATGCACGTCAGAAAACAGGTCAGAAAAGTGGCTTTTTGAGGAGTAGCTTTGTCAATTCTTTCATGTCATCATGGTGTTTTTATTCCCCAGCACAGTGGTCAGATGACTTGGTAATTAACAGTGGCAGATGTAGCTGCATTAAAGCCACATGCTGTCATTGGCGTTGGCATTAAAAATTGAATATGTGACAGACTAGAAAACACAATAACACCTTCCATAGAAGCAACATGATCTGTCAGGATGCTGAAATATTCTCCATTCAGGGAATTATTGCTTAGTTAATAGGCATGCCAGTTACTTTGTCTTTCTAATTGCCATAAACTTATTGAATCAATAAATTATTGTCATATTATTTCTCTGTTATCACTTCTGTCATGTTGCAGCGTGGCTTTTGGAGTGTGAGGCTGTGTTCAACAAACCAGTAATGTAATTTGTCTAATAATAAAAGAATTTAGTGTCTTTGCTCTGCTCTAAACACAGATATTATACTTCAGCTAACAGCTGAAAGGATCTAGCAAACCCAAACTGAAATGTATTCAAGTCCATTGATAGTGTAATGGTCTTCATGCTTTCTGCTAGGAAGAATCCCTGTAAAGTCAGGACAATAACTGGGAGGTCATTAAGTATCATGCTGATTCTTAATGAAGATCTCACACTCATACAAAACTCTCAAAGTGGTAGGTCTCCAAAGTTTTGGTTGTGTTGGAGCCAGAATTTTCAGAATTGCTTAAACATCACAAATTCTGGTCGGTGAAAACCTGTCTGGGGTCTGAACTGGACCCTCAGAAGAGGACAATTCACAGCTCCCATCTCAGACACCATCAGAGACACAGGATCTGTCTGGCAACAGGGCTGATCTCACTTCACTCACCACACGTAGGAGAGATTACTTCAGAGTTCTCACCCCCCTTCCTCTCACTCCACAACTCTTCACTTTTTTGTTACCTCAGCATATGTCTACACTGCTCAACAAGTTCTTTGGGTACCACCAATAGAATATGAAGCACAGCATAAAGTAACCAGTATAAAAGGTCTGTGTTACCACAACTCAACCCCATCTGGAATTGGGCACTTTTATCTTCCTGGGCTTTGCTGACTATAGACATCCCCACGAGGCACATAACTGCAAATTAAATGTTCTTCACTGGCATTGTTGTTATTTATAAATCCATAGTGCTCTTCCATTTCCATATGGAAATTGGCCTCCTGGGCTTTGTTTGAGTTTCCTTGAGAACTCTGTAGCTATTTGCCAGTCCTGTTTATGGACTTCTTGAAGCAACTGAAGGTTATTTTGTGGCACAGAGTGAAGATACCTCTGTATTGTTGCTAGTTTTGAATGCAGCCCGTGTTGTATAAATAATTCTGCCAATGGCTGCATATCTGTATGTCTTTCAGAAGTTTAATATTTGAAAGTAAAATACAAGCAACATAAGATGCATCTTTCAGCTCCCCAGTACCAGTGATTAAAACCAGTCTGCTGACGTTGTCCTTCACATCCAGACTAACAGTCTTAAAGACCAACTATAGATTCTGGAAAATAAATTGTTTGGTCTTTTTTTTTTTAACAAAAAGTTAAGGAAAAAATAAAAAGATGCTAAATGCTCTTAAATATTCTCCCCAAATCTATCAAAGATGACCACCTTCAGGGAGTGCTATCAGCTCTCTGTCTCTGCTTTTTTTTTTGAGGGGGTTATGGTTGGGTTTTTTTGCTTTCTTTTGTTTTATTTCCCTTTCTCCTTAAGCATTAAATTCAATCACACCTCAGGCAGACTGAGGGGAGCTCTCCTTTCCATACCCACTGAACAACACACAGCCTCCAACCCTCACATCTGAACAAACATCCCTCAAGAAAACCATTCTGTGGATTTTGCTCATGGTCTCTTTGATCTTTTGGCCACAAGTGATAATTTCACAAATTCAACAAAACACCAATAAGTTTCCTTAGTTCTAAGCATGCATAAACCCATGTTCTTCTTTAGCAAAGCCTCTCAGTACGTGCTTAATGTAAATTGAAAATCCAAAATGTGGGGAAACTTTGTTGAAAAGTTGCTGGAAATGCCACTTGAAACAACACGTGCCTAGAATTTTTGCTAAAAGAATTTATAAGGAGTTGAACATAAATATTGAAAAATTGCTACATGAAAGGAATCTTGTGTCATTCAGAAATCTTTTTTTCCCCTCCTTTCTAAATAAGAAAAGCTGTTGAGGGCTGTGCACTGAGTTCAATATTACACAGAAGGTGACACTTCATTTTTATTCTTGTGGTTTATAAGTCAAGAATACCAACTATAGCCCTGTTATTACCTTATTTTTTTTACTTTTTTTTCCCCTTCTGATTTCTGGGGCAAAGTGTTTGGGTTTTTTTGGGGGGTAACTGGTTATTTCCAGAATTTTTGGAGAGGCTGGGAGATGTAAAGGTTAGTAGTTCTAAATGCTTTTTATCTGTGCACCTTGCAACTGCCCTCTCATCTCTGAGCTGTGACTCCATGAGTAGTTCCACCCACATTTTGTTCTCATTTAATGAAGATCTGTGGGGTAGATGTAGAGAAACCTTTTGAAATCCTTACTTACAAAGTACAGTTGTAGAAATTCTCACATCTAGAGAACACTCCTGGTGATTTAATTTTCTTAATTCCCAAATCTTTAAACCTCTGTTGAATCATAGAATCATTTTGGTCAGAGAAGACCTTTAAGAACAAGTCCAGCTGTTAACCCACAGCATCCAGCCAGATCACCACTAAACCATGTCCCTAAAAGATACCAGGGAGCTAGGAAAAAATATATATCTAGAAGAACCCAGACATTTTCAATAGCTGTTGTCCATCTGATGAAACAAAAGTATTTCAAAACATAGATAATATTCTATGTCAGGATCTAGAAAAAAATAATGATGATAAAGGATTTTTAGCCTTCATTTGAATTTCAATAATTAGCACAAAATGTGCTCCTGTATAAACGGGTCTGCAAGAGGCTGAAACTAACTTGGCTCTGATTTTTCTCTGTCACAGAGCTAGAATTAACCACGTGGGTGTATGTTTTAAAACTTCCTCCTAAGATATTTGGCTGTCTTCTATATGCTTCAGCATTTTTTTATTGCCTTTTTGCACCTAGATAATGCTTTTTTTTTTCAGTATATGACTCTATTTTGTGAGGTGCAATGCAGTGCTAATTCTGAATGGAAAATAGCTACTGCTTTCTATTCCTCAGAACAGACTTTGCAAATTTAGGTGAGCTCAAGGCTTCAGCTTAACTTTTGTAAGTTGTTGGGTTGGGGTTTTTTTTAAGACTCTTCTTTCACAAGTGGAGATGTTCAGTTGGGGCCACCATTTGATTAGGAGGTTTAAAGTGGCCAGGAGTTTGTTGGAACTGATGGGTGGCTGAAAATGACACCTTGAGGAGGTATTAAACTAAGATCTAAGAGCAGTGGCTACACAGCACTGAGGAGCTGTAGTTTGAGAGAGATGACTCTGAAGTTAATGGGTTGGTGGTTGTGTTTGCAATTGGGTGGGTTCTTCCATTTCATATCCTGAGTCATTAAAAGTGTTTCAGTGTCCTTCAGCTGTGGTTGTGTCTTCACACAGCTGTGGTGTTGTACTTGGGCTGCATCAAGAATGGTGGTGTGAGCAATGAAAGTGATACAAAAACAGCCTTGAAATTTTAGGAAGGAAAAGAATCCAGCCATCCCTTTTAAATTTTTGTAACAGTACTGACCAGAAGTCCCTTCATCTTTGGATTACACTTTTAAATCCAATGGTTTAAAATGTTTGTGCTCAGTAGAACAGTCTCTTGACTTGTCCCACTGAAGGCTGTAACTTGAATCTTCTCTCAGTGCTGCAATGAAGTGATTTGGAGAAGAAAGTGGAACTTGTTGTGTGAATTGGTTCTTCCCTCTAACATCCTTACATGCACAAGGAACTAAAATATTGTCATCTGGAAAAGAATTCCAAATATTGAAAGAACACTGGGGCTTTTTATAGCTTTATACAGGTTGCATACTTCATGGTGAAATTAGGACATGAGCATCTTGTCCTTTCACACTTGTGCTGCATGGATTTCAGCAGCTTGGAAAGATTCCACTTTATATTCAGCTTCCATGAATGCATTTGGCTGGATAAGGTGTCCAGCAGTAGAAAGGCTCCTACTGTGTGCATTATGGAAACTGGAATTTACTGTAAAACTGTGGAGAGTCAGGAGCAGGTCGATGTTTCTGGTGTATCACTGGATGTCGGTTTTGTATTATGTGACTTAAGATGGGTGCTGTAAGCGGGTCAGAAAATTCTGGGTGGTATCTGATATGCAAAACAATACCTCCTGCAAGTGATTTGGAAATTGCAGTGCTGCAAATTTAAAAGCAAAGTAGTGAAGGTATTTTCTAGAAGGTGACTTGCCCTTGTGGGTTTTAATCTTTTAGCTTGTGTTTGCTCCCTCAGTCCTGTGATATCTGCATTTTTAATACCTCTGAATCATGTGTTCTTGTACTTTGTAACCTTTTAACCAAATTTTTGCAAAGCTCACAGCAAGGATTTCATCAGCAGAACATTGTTACTCACCTGATGACTTTGCTGGGCTCACTTGAGCCTGATAGCCCTGAATAAAATCCCTCCCTTACTCAGTGCT
The DNA here is from genome assembly GCF_000691845.1 of Merops nubicus. Classification (NCBI taxonomy): domain Eukaryota; kingdom Metazoa; phylum Chordata; class Aves; order Coraciiformes; family Meropidae; genus Merops; species Merops nubicus. The sequence goes on along the minus strand of NW_008580803.1, from coordinate 101,467 downwards.
GACCAGAAGTTCTATTTCTTCTTACTGGGTGGATTTTTCCTTTATATTTCCTCCTTCAGACTACTGATTCCTATTTAATAAGAACAAGATTAGCCACAATACCAAAGCCTTTGGTGATGTACATCAGATCAAAGTTCTGAAATAGTCAATGAATGAATGTAATTTTGTTCCTAATTAAAACAATTAGTTTTACATGCTGCTTTTCAATGAAAATTTAATGTGTGAGCTCTTGTGTCAATTTAATTTGATTATGCCAACGTATTTCCTATGCTAGGGTAGAAGTTGAGTCAGTATTTCCATCATAAGATCCTATTTTACAACTGTAAAATTAGAACTGTGCTCTTTAGGGGGTTATAATCTGGCTGTAAAAATTAATTTAGGGCAGAAACTTGGCATGTAAGATGTCAACAGCATATACCTTGGGGAAAAAAGAACATGTCATTTTGGAATACAATATGTTTGTAGATGGATCAGAGCTATGAGAGCAGAGAAAAATGTTTTAACTTAAACATGCACTTGGATTTTCAACCCAATTTCCAAACTTTCTTTTTAATTTCTAAATGAAGAGTACAGAAAATAATTTTCTTGTGTCACTGATGCTTCATATAGACCCTTTCAGAAAGGTTGGGGAGGTGGGAAAAGGGAGACAAATACTTCTCAAAAACTGAACTTTTTGCCAGTTATGCTTCAGTCAGCTCAAAATCCCCTATTTCTGTTTAGATTGTGACACAGAATAGTTAATAAATTTTTTCAATGATATGGACTGAAGTCTTTTCAAAAACTAAGGCATAAACCACTATCTTGCCTTCATAATCTTTTATTTCCCATAATTACATTTCCTTTTTTATACTGTATTTTTTGAGCAGGGAATTGTAATCAGTATATAGGATGTATTTTTTTAATGTAGGTGAGGAGATAATGTCACCCCTTCAGTTCCTCATCAGGCCTTGAATTAAGGTGGTGATTTCAACAACAATTTCAGGAACACAGGCAATGAAACTTGGGTGCTTAACTCACCTCACTAAATCCTAAAATGCTTTTGTAGGGTATGAAACAGTTTTGGAAATAAACCACGTTTTTAAAACTTGTGTTAAAAATTAAATGCTAATACTCAAATGTTTTGGGTATTAGCAGCAACTTGCAAGAAACTTCTAACATCCCCAGCTCCAGCAGCTAGGGCTGTCCCTTTGTCATGTCTCACAGACACCTGATGGTGTAGCTCCAAGGTGGATAATTTGGGGATGGATGGATGGCTTCGTGTGCCTCTGAGGCACAGCTCAGGTTGGAACTGAGATCCACAGGATTTTCCACTGCTGTCTGGACAATATTAAAGTGGCCACACACTTTTCCCAAAGCACTTCTCACAGCCTTTTACTTCCCCAAGCCTCAGTTCTCCATCCCATCTCCTCTGTATGTCTCTACCTCTGCCCTTCCCTCCTCTCCTCCCCCAGAGATGCTGTCCTGGGTGTTGCCTTTGTTTCTGCAGCCATGGGTAGGATGAACTCCAGCTAGGAGCAGCTGCAGGACGTGGTGGGGATGGGCTGTGCATCATCCAGGACTAACACCCTCTGTGTCCTGGGCAGGTGAAGCCCAGGCTGTCAGAAGAAAACCTGAACAGCCAGCAATTGAGGTGTGTCCTTCAACCACCCGAGAGCTTCCTGTGGTTTCACATGCTCTGGTTTGGTTAGCTGCCTTCAAAGTCACAGATAAAAATCTCTCTAATTTCCAATTTCAGAAACAGCTCGTGACATAGGTGAATTTAAATTGCTCTCAGATGCCAAACGTATCCTTCTGCTTCAAACAAACCCATTCTTCCCTTGAGCTCATGCAAATGATGACTTATTAAGCCTTATGCTCCACCACTGTGGTGGCAACCTTCACTCCAGTGCTCTGAAACCCAAACTCAACAGATGTTTCCTGTGTGTGTGCACTAAATTATCTCTTCTTGCTCTTGATGTATTATATGAATTAGTGATTCATTAGAGACTGTGTTTTCAGGATCTTTACTGCATGGAAAATGTTTGGCTTCTCTTGCTATTTATACCAATATTATTCTCTGGATTCCTTCTTCTCTGACCCCAGGCGTAGTCCATGGTTGCAGTATGTGTATGTTCTTCTTATGCACAGCCCCATAACTCTCAGCAAACATCTCCTGCCCGTGAAGAACATCAGCAGTTCAGGATGCTGGCAGCCTCCCCCTAAGGAAAGCAGAGGACGTGGGCAGACAACCCCAATCCCAGTAACTTCACGTGCTGTGAAGTGCCTCAGCCATGAAGACTTAAATGGATGGGTTTACTCTACAAGATTTTCAACACCTATTTTCTTGTCATTCCATTTCCTGAACATTTTTCCAGCTCTTATAGACAGGGAAGGAAACCTGGAGGAGGAGAGTTGCCTTCATTAAAGTCACACATTAAATTGGGAAACTTAGGAATGCAACTGATGCTTCTTTAAAAGAAATAAAAAGAAGAAAACAACCCTAAACTGCCACATTATTGCTTGCTGTAATGCTCTCTGCACTTTTCTTTACAGGTGACTGTTACAACTATTGGCTATGGGGATAAAGTGCCTCAGACCTGGATAGGAAAGACCATTGCATCTTGTTTTTCAGTCTTTGCAATATCGTTTTTTGCACTGCCTGCGGTAGGTTGTCTTCTGCTTTTGGCTGGCACTGCAGTCACTAGTCATCAGAGGAAACTTTTGTTAATGATTCTTTAACCTTTCATTTAACCTGATGTTGTGAAAGCTTTGTATTAAAGTTTTGTGTTGTAGTTAAAATGTATGGAGCTTGTAAGAGCAAAAAAAAAGCTTCTCTAATTAGCTCTATAAGAAGTCCTATAAGTAAATATGTAGTGTTTAAATATGTATTTGATCTTTAATATCAAGATATGTATGAGATCTTTAATTCAAAATACTTCTGCCCATCTCAGAAGTGTAAATGAACAGAGTTTTCATGCTAATTACTTCTGGACTCAATCACTCAGTGGTGTTCTGGCTTTTGAAGGCATTCACTCACAGTTTACCCAACTGATCAGGTCTGGGGTGAACTGTAGGGTTCTCACACACATCCCTCCTCCAGCAGAGCTGCTGAAAAGGTGTTGCTGGCAGAGAGATGACAGTAAGCAGCCAGGAACACTGATGCAGCTCTTTGCCAAGTTAGTGTCTGTCCATGGCCAAAATTCCATTTTTCAAGTGACCTAAAGCTGAGCTCTTAAAGGAGTTGTAGCACTTTGTACTGAAAACAGCTTCCCAAGTACTTTCTAACAAGGAACAAGGCACTTGAGTACCAAGGATAAATTCAAAATCAAACCTGGACTCTGATTTGAAAACCCAAAATGTTCAGTGCCACAGGTAGTTAAGGGTATTTCTTTTTTCCCTCCACAAATTTAGCAATATTCCTGAATTGTGCTGTTAAAATGTTTGTGCAGCCTGAAAGGTGCTGCTGAAATGTTTATTTTCAGCAAGTTTTTCAGTTCAGTGAGATGAACAGTGGCATTAGCAGTTGTTGGTGAAGTGGTGGGAGTAGGAACATGATGGGTGAGAAGAATACTCTTATGTCAGTACTCTCACAAAAATCCTTCACAAGGTAAAATGGTAACTATTAAAACTCCAGTGGCTTTCTTTGAAATTAATGACTTGCTTTAAAGTGCTGCAATATTTGCAGAGGAAGGTAATAAAGTGTAGATTTTCAGACCCTCCAGCATCAGTTTGCCACTCAAGCATATTCTCCCCCCCTGTTCATTCTAAGCTTTTCCATTTATTCCCATTTATTTTATGTTTACCTGTCAGATTTCCCCAGTTGTTGGTAGAAGTAAAACAATCACCACCAACCCCCTTTATCAGTGGGATTTTATTACTCAGTGAAATTGTTCTTGTGAGTTGGCCCAAGGGGAAATGTAGGGTTTGAAGCTCTAGCAGTGGATGGTAGGCAGTAACTATTGCACGTTGCCTTGTTGCTGTTTTAAATAAGAGGAGCTGGCTGAGATCACAGTCAGAAGTTAATTGTTGTGGCTAAACACCACTGGTGTGGGTTCTGGATCCAGCACCCATCCTTCATTTCCCAAATAAGTGATGTCTGAGCATCATTAACTCTTTGATCTTTGCTAAACGAACATAATAGGAAGGGCCTTTCCTGTTCCCTTGAAAACACTTGATGACTAATACAGTTCTTAGAGGTTGAGCCAAGATCAGTGGCTGCTCTGGTGCCTTGACTACCATATGGGGAAAATGAATTATGCTTTTGTTGAGTAGGTGTAGTCATGTCAGATGATTCATAGAAGATTTTGTTGTTATCTGTGTTACTAAAACCTCAGTTAAATGTGTCTATAGCTATGCAAATGCCTACAGAAATGACTCACTCTAGACTTCATTTTGAAGTTAGTAGTTATAGTTAGTAACTATATATAGTTAGTAACTTATGAAGTTAGTAGTTCAGAGGCTATTTTGGGCTGTACACCATCCAGTGCCATTAGTCTGTTATCCTGAGATTGAATTAGATGGCCTTATGCTGAACTCCCTGAGGTCCTGACCAATTTTGATTATTCCTTTTCCTCTTCTTTGTCCTCTCCTCACAGCCTGGCTTAACATATGGAAAGAGAAATTACCACATTACACTTAAAAGGTCTTTCTTGTGACCTGAGTCATGCCATGCCAGGGCTTTACTTCTCATAAAAATGAAGTTAAGCACATCAGGTTAATATTTCTCCCGATTCTGTCATTCCCCTGCACGAGAATTTATGAGGCTTTTAGAGGGGATGAAATGTCATTTCTGCTTGCCCTTGAGGATTTGAGTCCAGCTGACTTAAACAGGCTTTGGATCAGGGCATGATCCCATTCAGAGTTTGAGAGTCTCCAAACTTAACAGTATTAAGTCATTTCCTCGAAATAATTAGTTGGGTTTTATGATGCTAAATGGAAGTTTATTAATACAACACAATTTGGCAAGCTTGTGTGTGGTTTTTATCCTGCTTAAACAAAAAAAAAAATCAGATCTGTGTTTTCTTTCTTCCCCCAGGGAATTCTTGGTTCAGGCTTTGCCCTAAAGGTACAACAGAAACAAAGACAGAAGCATTTCAACCGTCAGATTCCAGCTGCTGCCTCCCTCATACAGGTACAGAGTTCCTGCATTTTGCACAGTATCATTTATTTCCATTTATAGGCTTTTTTTTGCAAAACTGTTGGCAGTATTTCCACGCCTGATTTCCATTAAAAGCTGCGTAGGAGTTACACGTGCAAGTTTTTTCAGTGGCTTTGGAAATCCCACCTTTAATGCAAGCTAATGAGCAGAAAAGTTCACTCACAAATCAGTGTAAATTCAGCTGGTTAAAATCAAAACTGAAGGTTAACCTGGAATTACAGAAAAATTCATGAAATATGATTGCAGCAGTGAAAACCAGAGAGAAGGCTTCATGTAAAATTGTACTTCTAACAATACATTGTTGTTTGTGGAGACAAATGTCAGATATGCTTTGTTATCACAGAATATTAAGGGTTGGAAGGGACCTTGGAAGATCTTCTAGTCCAACCCCCCTGCCAGAGCAGGGCCACCTGGAGAAGGTCAAGGTTTTCCCTGGGACAAATAAATTCTTAAAAATCTCAAAGTTCAGGAGAATTAAGTCAGCATGTTAAATAGGAAAAACACATCTGAACGTTTCAGCTCCAGGTTGGGTGGTTTGGACCCAATGGGAACCTCCAAATCAGTCTTTTCATGTAGGGTAGCATAAGGGTAGAAAAACTTTGATCCCCTTAAAAATTAAGGGGAATTAAAAATTAAAAATATAGTTGGAGTTCAGTGTCAGTAAGGTGACTGAGATTTTTATCCTTTACTGCAGTGGAGCCAGCATTTCACCCCAGAAAAGGACTAATATTGTTTCTTTCTGGGTTTTTCCAGCTTTTCCTGCCTCCCTCCCTCAGTATCTGCATGTAGCTGTAGAAGAAGGGGGATCAAATTTAATGCTACACCTAAGCTGTATCATTTTGGTGTTCTCCTATGACTTATTTCTCTAGCTTCATGAGTGAATGTGGATTTCCAGGTCAGGCTCTTTATGGAAACAGTAGCTAACTGTGAAGTTTATGCTTGAAACTAAACAGTCCCAGAGTTAATGTGAAAAAGGTTTAAATTTAGGGCTCTGGTTATAGCCAGAGATTAGCCAAAAAAATCTTCTGTCTCAGTGTGTTTCGTTTGGATTGCATGGGCAGAAAAAAATATGGGTTTGTAAAGAATGGATTTTTAGTGTTCCCACTGATTCTTTTGGGAAATCAACCCCAAATTATTGAGCAGCCTGTGACTGTATGACCAGGATGTTGTACTTGGCTCCATCCAAAATGTTGAGGAGGAGTGGAGGGTAGACAATGAGTTGCTGACTACCTGTTCTTAATAGCAGTAATTGTGATTTACTAATAATCTCAGACCTCTAAAGGCCCAATTTAACAAGTGCTCTATAAAAAACTTACAAAAATTATCCTTAAACCAAGAAATTTATTAAATAATTGCAAGAAAGAGAAGAGCTGAAGTCTTGTTGCCCTTGCCCACAACAGGGGAGCTGGAACTAGATGATCTTTAAGGTCTCTTCCACCCCAAACTCTTCTATGATTTGTTTCTTTGATCTAGTCAAAGTCAAAAGATCTCCCACCCTTTTCTGGCCTCTCCTATTTTAGATTTTGTGTGTGTTTATGTGTGTCCTATTTTCATGCAGTGTGTGTAGTGTGCCATTCTAATTTGGAGGCTAATTATTAATCAGCTTGGATGATAGATTTACACACTTGGAAAAGAATTAGGTAGTGGTCTGTATCTGGTTGGTCTTGTCCTCTGGACCTACTTTTCCTCCTTTTTGTCTGAGAACATAACACTTAAATCAATAGTGATTGGCAGGAGGGAGGGATGGTTTGGGGTTTTGGCTCCTGGTTAACCACTGGTGCTGGTCTCTCCTGCTTTTAATCTCATTTCTCAGGATGAATTTAGCCCTACTGACCACATCACAACTGTTCTGGTGATTTTTTGTTCTGATAGTGCTCTTGTGAAGCAGAGAAGAATGATTTTTGTTTCCTGAGTAGGAGCCTGAAGCACAGAATGCCAGAGGCAAAATGCTCCAAGTCAGAGAGGGAAACTGGGGCAGAGCTGGAAATTCCACCCAAGCCTTTTGAGTCCAGTCTAGAACTCACTCTTATTTGTTGTCAATGTGAACAAAAGCTGCACTTGGAAGGACAGATCTTCCCTTTTGGTTCACCCAGTTCAAACTATGTGTTTTCTGTTTACTAAATAAGGATTCTAAACCACACTGAGCTCGTGTTTCCAGTGGGAAAATTCAAGAATACTACTAAATAAAGAACAACTTCCACTCTCCTTACAGGTTCCTTTGCAGTACAGATAGCTACAAATGCATTAATGGTTCTGTTGCTTAAATTGTTTGTTGTAGACTGCCTGGAGGTGCTATGCAGCAGAAAACCCAGACTCTTCCACCTGGAAAATATACATCAGGAAACCCACCAGAAATTATCATTTGCTGTCTCCCAGTCCGAAACCGAAGAAATCAGTGATGGTACCAGTAACTAATATCTCCTAAAATAGTAAATTAAAGATTTGAAATGAGGTTGAATTTGTTTACTCTTTAGAGGCTATTTGTTCTGGTTGTTTTACAGATTGTTACCTGGTTTCAAAGTTTTATTTTCGTTTCAGTTTGGGGATTTTTGGCATACACATATTTTAAACTGTAATTTCATTTACTTCAGACTTTTTTTAAGTGATCTGTGGGTGTGGGAAAGAGCAATAATGAGCTAACTCAGGCACATCCATCAATAATTTAACTGTTGTTGTTTGGAAAACTAGAAAGAAAGTGGAAAAAAGGAAAATTACTATTTCCAAAACAGTAACTTTTAATTGTTTGGGTTAGGTTTGGTTTTTTTTTCTTATACCCAACAAAACTGTTTCTTCTCCCAGCTATTAATTTTGTGACTTGTTAAGCTTCTCTAGTGAAGACATCTTGTGCCTACCTATGGTAGTATATTCTTATCAACTAATTTCCCAGGTTAAGAATTGTTTTGTTTGAAAAACCAGCAACAAACCCCTTTGTTAGGATCTTTAGATGATGTGAGGCTTCCCCCTCTCTGTTGTAGGAGCATTGCCCAGTAGTCTCAAGCTGGGAGGAGAGGAGGATGTGCAAAAATCTTCCCTAGTATCCCAGGTTCACCTGAGCTCAGTAGCAATATACCCCTTTGCTTTTTGCTGGAAGTGTGATTTATTGCATCCATAAAATGCTAAAGAGAGGGTGGAATAGTTTGATTTACATCTGTCTGAGAGAGAGCAAGGCTTTTGTCCTGCAGGCAAGGGATTTGCTAACAACAATTGTGCAGAATTCCAGTAATTAGGCAGTTTTGGTAGGATGAGGAGCACTCAGTGAGAAATATAGTGTAGCATCATGAAAATGTAATTATTCAAGGACTCTTTGACTCGTTATAGCTCTTTGGGGATTGCATTATTATTGAAAAGAGTACTGAAGAAGCAGCTAAATGTGGCTTGGTTTGAGTAATTCAATGTATTTCTGTTTTTAGGTTAAAAGGAAGAAATTTAAGATAGACAAGGACAATGGACCTGCTTCTCCAGATAGGATGTTAACTGTTCCACACATCACATATGACCATGTGACAGAGGACAGGAAACCTGACTTCAGTTTTGAACCCTATGAGAATTCTGGTAAGAAATTCCATTATAAAATGCCAGTAAATGTAAGAACTTGTATTAGTGATTTACACCCAGGTCCTCTTTAATCTTTGTAGAAGAGAGGGTGAGGACAGAACAAACTCTGGTAATTCTAAAGCAAGAATATTCTGCTTTTTGACTTTTTTTTTGCTGGCTTGTCTGGATGAGATTCAACTATTGCTTTAATGAGCATGTTCCAGTGCAGACAAACTATGATGATTTGTCATTTCTGCCTGCCAGAAGAGCTACTGTCTCTGAGGCTGGTGCATACATTCCCCAGTTCTGGAAGGAATTGAAGCTGCAGGGATTAGCTCTTGGCTTTTCCACATGAAATTTACCCAAGATGTGTTACTGTTGTGCTTGTACCTCAACCAAAAGGGGCTGACATGGCTTGGCTGCACTGAACGTAACCTGCTCCATGAAACCATCGTGTGCTTCTGCCATCTGCTCAGTGGAGCAGGCTGGGAATCAAGTTTTGAAAGCTCCAGATACATGTGGATCCATCTCTATTAACTCTCACTGTATGAGGAAAAAGAAGAAAGAATTTTGATAGTCACCTTATAATTAATAGCTTAGTTGCTTTAGCTGTAATGAACTTCCAAAATAACCCTGAACTTACGACGTGGTTTTTTTTACAGATGGACTTTTATTAGAAGCTTTTAATGTGTACTGCTCCAATTTTGGCAGCAAGAATGAGGTTTAATTTTTAAAGTGTGTTTTACTGATTATAGATACCTTAAGCACTCGTATTTTTTTCTCCTCAAAAATTTGGCTGACCTGATTAAATGGAATGACCTGTAAAATCCCATAGCAATGGGGGCTGGCACCAGACATAGTTTAATTCAAGAAGAAACTCACAACTCCCACGTGTTTTTTTGGTACACTCCTGTCTTGTCTTACCCTGTAACATCCAGAGGTCTCCACTCGTCCTTGGATTCTGTTAAGGAATGATTGTGGATTGCAGCTGGTGGCAGAAATGACATAGCTGTTAAAAGGTGGACAAGTAATGAACTGTGCAAATGCTTAGATTGATAAGGTCCCACCTTTTATCACTAAATTTTTAAGCTGATTAAAGGACAGTATGATTTGTAGGCAGCCTGTTATCACCCCATCAAATATCAGATCCATAGATTTCAATAAAAGGATTTTCTCTTTATTTCTTCTGACACTTATCTTTTTTTTTTCTTTTCTATCTCTCTTCTGCTCTCTCTAAACTGTTACAAGTATACAGGACAAAAAGGAATGTTAAAATTGCTTGGTAAGTTGAGGAAAATCTATCTGTGGCATGCCAACATATGACAGTGTGATGTTTGCAGTGCCTTTTATGTGTGTCTAGTGCCATGTAGTTTCTAAGAAATCTTTTGCAGCCAAGGAGATCTAGACAGACAAAAAATTTCCATTCTCACACTTGTCATCACTATTGCTCCCACAAGTTCACTATGAGCAGAAAAGTGAGCACTCAGTTATATCAGTAGCTGACCTCTGGTTTTGGTTTTATAATGGAGGAAAATTGCTCATGGGTATATAAAAAATAGAAAAAAAAGTACAAGGTACAAATAAATGAAAATTTAAATTTAAATGATAAATCATCCAGTAGTTAAGTTAGCTGAGAATATAACAGAGAATTAAATTCTAAACAAATAGACTGGGCTGGAATTAAAAATTCCAGGCTTGACCTTTCCTGTTGTGCATTCTGAACTACCTGCATCTGTTCCTGTAAAAATGCTCTGTAGATATTTGTGAACAGATGGGGACCCATAAATTAAATCATTTATTTTGTTTGTCTGGATCCTGTGATAGCTTAAGCAGCCATGGAGTCCTGTCAGTTTTCTAATGTGCTTGCTGAGGCACTTTCTTAACAATTGAGTGTTCCCCAAAGACTCTAGGATTAGGGTAGGGGTAGGTCTGGGCAAGGAACCTCTGATTTAGTCACAGCCCCCTGTAAATTGTCTGCTCTGCATCCACTGAAGACACCAGAGGCTTCTTTTCAGTGATTGAGTGCAAGGATGCTCAGGCTTGGATTAAACTCCCTGAAAATACAAGGTTCAATTTATCCTCTAAACCCACATGGAATCCAGGTGCAACAAGAAATGAGGAAGTACAAGAATAAAAGGTGCTCATTCAGCTTTCACTTGAACCTCAGAAAACCTCTAGACAAATATCCATATGCTCTTTTCTCATATTCAATAAATTTTGGTTCTCTCTTTGGGCTGCCCATTTATATCCAAATCTTCACACTCCTGGATCCTTCCTCTGGCTTCTCTCTTGTGCCACCAGAGATTGTCACCTCCTTTTCTTCCCTCCTTTCTCCTGGCATCATCAGCTCAGCAAAGACCCAAACCCCATGGCTGGGCCATGCTTTGCATGGATGGAACTCTTGCAAAATGAGGTTTTTTTTCCAGTTTTTTTAAAAATTACAATACAATTATGTTTCAAGTGTTTTTCTCTTCAAATAAAAGTAACACAGTGCTTCTGAAAAACATCACTCTTGCCAGGGTGTGAGTCCACAGGCGTTTCTTAATGAAGTAGATATGAAAAGAACAACACTATTCAAAAGCACAAATAACATAAATATTATGTTTTGTCCAGTCCTTTTTCTTGCTTGCCTAAAATTTTCACCCAAAAAACTCAGCTTTAGGCAGGCACTTGCCTTAAATGGTTGAAGTGGGCAGCTTTAAATGCTTTATTCTCAACCTGTGTGTGAAGCTGGACATTTTGGAAAGGGAAACATTTGAGGAAAGCCCAAGTCAGGCAGGAAGGAGGAGATGGAAAGATTACATCCCTCAAAATGGGACTGGCACATAGGGAGGAGTATCTTGCAGCAGGTGACACTGCCAAGAAGAGGTTTGAGGGGACAGTGATGCCTTCCATGGTGAGGATTTAATATTTGGCTAACGTGATGCACGCTGGAAGAGTTTCACTCTTTTTCACAGTATTTTTTAGTTTGTTTTTAAGGATGTCAGGTACAACACACTAAATTTTTGGTATGTCTGCATCTCCTCAGCTGCCTGTCTGGAGCTTATTTTTTTCCCCCCCTCTCTTCTATCCATATTTCATGTCCATCTTTACTCTAACTCAGATTGTCAGCGCTCCTGGCCATCCTTTTCCACAGACCAGCAGTCTTCCAGTGCTCCCTCCTCTCCAGGTAAAGCTCATAATATTTCATTGCTCCATCACCTTTATTAATTACTATATCTTTGCCATGCTCTGTCTGGAGTTGCCTGCTGGGGCACAGAAAATTATAGTGTTGGGATTTAAAGGAAGCATAAGTAGAATTTTGGGTTGGGAAAGTTGTTCAGGTTGTAAATTGCAGATGTTTATTTTTAAAACATTTATCTATTTTCTGCAGAACAGAGGTATTTTCCATAGGTATTAATTAAAACTCAGATTTTCCATGAAAACTACTTTAAATTGGTTAAATATTTTTTTTTTGTCTGTGCTTTAAAAAAAAAAAAGGAAGTGTAAAATATTTTCTATCTTCCTAGTCAAAAACTCCAATATCAGAGAAGCTGTATACACGTTGTATGGGACATAAAACTGTGGTGTTGGTAATATAGAAAAATCCATCAATAATTTCATGTTATTGTGTTTATAGTCCTCAATCAAAAGCTCATGGAATCACAAACTGATTTGGGTGGGGAAGGACCTTTCAAGGTCACCAAGTCCAACCTCCTTGCAGGGAGCAGGGACATCTGAGCAGGTTTCTCAGAGCTCCATCCAACCTCACCTGGAATGGTTCCAGAAAGTTCAGAGGTTGTTTAAAAGCAGTTCTCATATTGTGGGAAGTGTATTTTCTGCCATTTCAAAGTCCTACTTGGCTCAGTGTTAGAATTTGGGTAAACGTGCTCGTTACATTAGTTGCTGCTGCTGCTACCCATCAAAAATAGAGAAATTAAAACCTGGGGACCCCTGAATTGGAGTCAACATCCCTTGCTACACCTGTGTCCTCTTTCTTTTCACTCAGTATTATCCATTGAACATGAGTTTCTAAAGCTTCCTTTTTATTTTCCTTTAGCCTACTTAGAAATTCAGTGTGGTTTTTTTTTCCACATAACTTTTTTCACACACTGCTCTGTGAGAAAGACTCCTCCAAAGTCAAAGATTCCTCCAAAGTCAAATGGCAACGAATTTCTTTTCATAAATAAATAAATAAATGAAAAATGCTCTCCTGAGCACAGTTTAGTCACTGCTGTATATCTTAATCTGGAATTGTTTTGCCTGTTTCACAGCTGCTGTCTCAGATGATGGTTGCAGCAAAGTGATTCAATAATATGATACTAAACCCAAAAATAGGGAGCTAACGTTTACTAAAACTTGCTATAAAACTTGCATTTAAGTGCTGCAAGTGGCTCCTGCTTTTAATAATTTTATCTCCTAACAGTTGTCTCCTATCTTACTGTGATTTCAGAGATCTTCCCCTCCTATTACAATTTTGGGGAGCAGACTTTCCCCTTGTACTTTGAATGGCCACGTGCCTGATGATACCACAACATTTTATCTTCTGGTTGTTTGTCAAAGTTCAAATCCATTTCTGCCATAGAAAGAGATCTACTTAGTAGAGTAAAAGGGTTGCATTTTAAAACCCAATTTTTTCCTCCTATCCCCACTTCTCAATAAATTTGGCCACATTTAAGTTAGCTGTTCTGCTGTATTCCTTTAATTTTCATGTTGCATTTTGGCAGGACATTATTTACCATTACATTATAAAGCATTTTATTTAATACAGTAGAGACTAGATAAATTACAACATTATAATCCTTTCATTGGATGATCCAGCCCATTGCACAGATGTAGGTGTATTGTGAGACCACCACAGAAACCTTTGATTCCCACAAAATTTTACTTGTTGATTTTTCTCTGCATGGAATTCATTTGCACTCATGTATAAATACAGCAGTGGGTTCATATGCAAATTTTGGAGCTTCTCTATTTTATTTAATACAGTAGAGACTAGATAAATTACAACATTATAATCCTTTCATTGGATGATCCAGCACATTGCTTCTCTAATAAAGGTTAGGATCATGCTGGAGAAAGAATGTTGAGTTGTTAAGGTCAGTCTGGCTGAATTTAGGAGCCTGAGTTTAAAAGTGAAATCTGTAATGCTCTGCCCAATTTCTTGGATGCATGGAGGTGTTGGTACAAAAGCAAGTTTCCCACTAAAAACTTCTAATAGCTGAAGTTTTGTGAAATGGCCTTCCTGCTAAGGACCCCATCCTGGAGGAACTGAGCATCTTGCTGCCTGTCTCATGTCTGGGCTCAAAGATGCCACATCCTTGTGTGGGAGGGATTGGGAACCAAGAGACCACCTCAAACAGCACGTGACAGGAGCCAACTCCTCCCCATCAAAATGCTGAGACTCCTTTGTGGATCTTCAATCTTCCTCACAGTCATTACATCCCCCAAAAAAATGGTATTATAAATGGAAAAACAAAGTAAAGATGATATAAAAAGGGCCTGATTGATCAATCAGATGATTAGATTGCACTCACGTGCTGTTGTTGTTAAGTGCTGGTCTGGGATTTGGCTGAGTGCTGTACAGTAAGATTTATAATGCAGGAAGCTGCACGTGATATAGAGAATCTACATTCTACATGAACAAAAATAACCCAAAACAACCAAACTAAAAAAAATAACAATAAAACCCATTCACTTTAAGTCTTCAGCAGACGTTGAAATTCTTTGGGTAGAAGAAGAGTTAAAAATTCAACTTTTCATAAACTGAAAATTTATATATGCAAGTTTTTTGTGGTCAGTTCTGTTTTCACACGCTGTTAAAACACAATATTCCAGAGCCCCAAAAGCGTGGTAGACCTTCCTTGAGGCAGCCCAATGCTGTTGCTGTAAGTGTTGTGTGCCTGTCTCCTCGCAGTGAAGAAGAGCCCAACGTTCCTAGAGGTGAGCACAGGACCCTTCATCAGGACCAACAGCTTCGCCGAGGAGCTTGACCTGGAGGGTGAAACTCTGCTGACCCCCATCACTCACATCTCCCAGTAAGTCAAGGCTGTTGAATGGTGCATCCATTAGCCAAGAGAGGCCAGTTCAGGTGGGAGGAGCTGGGACGTGGAGCTGATGGGGTTATCATAGATATTGGTGTCAAACCCTTTCCACCTTGGTGTGTACTCTGCTGAGGGGCAGTAAATCTTCCTGCTGAGCCAAAGAGAAGTTCACTTGGCTGTGACACAAGGCTTTAGTTCTTAGCTAACATCTCTGGGCAGCTGGTGGTTGACAGCCTCAAGATTTTGCACACAACATGTGGGAGTATTTAGCTGTTGAGAATTATGTTACTCCCTCCACCATTTTCCAGGGAAATAGCTGCAAAGTGCACATATTTCAGTGCTACTTCTATGAAATTCCAGACTTTCCATTTCAGCAGCACCTGCACTAATGGCCAGCTGATGATCTTCATTGGAATTAAAAATCTGATTTATCTTTATTACTGCTTTGTGGTGTATAAAAATGATCTTAACTGTATTTTTTATTTTGTTGGGCTTTTTCCTTTGAAAAGAAGATTTTCCACATCTTTGATGTTACAAAGTTATCTCCAGGTTCTCAGATAATTCTAAAAAAATTGAGAATTGCAAAAGAGTTTTATTCAAGTGCCTTTAAAAGTATCTTCTGCCATTGTTTAATTCAAACTCCTGACAAATGCTTGTTATTTACCATGAGAATTCTTGGCATATTTGTACTTCTGAGGTACAAAACATGCAGAAATGCCTGCTGCCAATTTTCAGGCCTTCTTCCTATACAGTATAAAGAGCAGAGAAGCTCAAACATACTTTTTATAGCCACTTTAGAAGGGCATTTCAAAAATAAAAGTAGATTTAAGGGGAGCCTTCCCTGTCCCCAAGCAAAAGGACTTGCATTTTCAGCTGAATCAACTAAAGGTACACAGATCTGTAGGCAGAGGATTTAGGAGACTTGTATTCTGGCAGATTTCTCAGTGCTACAAGCAGGAGGAGGAAGTCATAAATTTCCTCAAGCCTTAGACAAGAACAACAGAGCAGCAAAACCAGATCTAGAAGTTTCCTTTGTGTAGCTTTTTTTAAACTTTAACTTACCACAACATTGTAGCCTTTAAGAGAAAATAAGCTTTGGTGCTAGGAGTTTTCATTATCCTTTTTTTATTATTATTTAGGAATTATTTAGTTATTTTTCATTATTACCTTCAATGATAAATTTCCAGTAAGAAGGTGCTCCAACACTTTTAAGTCCAACTTGTGCAGCAGCTGAATTTCTTTTTGTTGTGTGGAATACTTGTGGGAGACCTTTAGGACATAGATGATGTGTAGCAGCTGAAGAACCTTACCAGATTAACACCCCACTCTTTCAGTAACAGATATTTCTCTTTTACTGCCTTAATTTTCAGCTACCACCTTTCTTGAAATCTTAGAATTACTGCAGGTCAGGAGAGATGGGATGGTACAAAACTTATCCCCATATATATGGCCTGGATTGACTCTCTGTTAAGGTGGAATAAAGTGGAAGTCATTGTTTCTTTTAAGACTTTTTTGATTCAAAACTGGGTAAATTGGAATAAATAGGAAACCAGATAAAATATTAGTTGAAATGTGTCTCTTTGAAGCATGGAAAACTGAGAACTCTCAGTATACAAGTGCATTTATGTGTATGCTGTTTATTACAAGGACTAAATGCCAGATCAGTCTGTAGGGATTTCCTTGTACCCATCATATGTGCAGGGTGATTGCTCTGGGTTTGTTGATAAGGAAATAAGCAACCAGGTGCAAGTCTAAATCCATGGACATGATAAAAATACAGCACCAGCTATGAAGAAAAAAAATAGTATGGAAAAGTCTATGTACAAATATCTCTAGTTTCAGGTATTAAAAGCTACCAATACTCTATTAGAGGAATAAAAGCATGAAGACAGTTTCAGGAATGGAAGCATAATATAAAACATTTGAACTAAGGGCATATGGATTTGGGGTTCATAGAACTATTTCTTGGTCAATTATATATTTATTACAAGCTATTAATTAGCTTATCCATCCATAAACCACAGAAAGGTGACTCTAGAATAAACATGAATTTTTGAAAGTCATAAATACAGGAGCAGCTATTACACAATTAATTGGAGACATGGAACTGGAAAGTGACTTTTAGTTAATGGTATGAGAAATATTTCCTGTTGCTAGTTAGTGTAAATCTGGTGAGTGTGTGGGGTACCTCCTGTGTTCCTGACAGGCAAACACTTGGCATCATTGTGGCTTAAAAAAAAAGGTTGCATTAGGTCATGGAAAAAAAATGATGTCTTTAAAGTCTTTCTGGAAAAAGGGTCCAGGCTTCTAGGGTTGAAGTCCCCTTTAAATTCCATTTCAGTGCTCTGATTGTTTATGCAAAAATCACTCTCTTCTTGTAAATGTAGGTGCATACTCTCCCTGAATTTAATAGGACTGGGTTTGTGTCTAATAACAAAACCCCAAGGGTGGATTTTTTTTTGCAGGACATGCTTATGGATGTGTTTAAAATCTGTTTTGGAGTAAATCCTGCACTAAACGTAGCCCTGTTTCTGTGGACCTAGAAATGGGAAATCTTTCATGTGGAAAGATGACTGTACCAGTTAATCATTTGTCACTACCACTCTGAGGGAACAAAAATAATAACAGAAGCACTTTGAGAGCTGATGTTCAAACAGGACAGTGATTCAAATGGGATGGAAGAACCAGATTTGCAGCAGGTGCCTGCAGAAAGGCAGCACGAGGCAGCAGTGCATGACTGCACTTGTGTGAACAGCCTGACAAGCAGAAGATGCAGCTTCCAGCAGAGCAATTGGTGTAATTTAGCTGTTGTGGATCTCCCCTGTAGCATGGCAGTGTAAAACAGCAGCACTGCTGTGTTTGAGGTAAGATTTGGCTCTTTGAAGGCTTGTTTAATGATTGCTGTGCTCTGTTGGGTTGTAAAAGTGAACTAGGGAGCCAGGCTGGAGCAACACCACACCTCTCCCTTGGATTCTTGCTGTTCTCTCTCTCTCATCCCTGTGGGCAGCATTGTCTCCTGTCCCCTGTTTCACTTCGTTGGGTCTTTTGTTCTATGTGCATTTTAAAGCAGGGGAAAATCGATGCTGCTTGTAGCTGAGGCTCAGCTGCCCAGAGGTTCTCACCATCCCTGGCTTTGTGGAGTGGTGTCATTTGGCACTAGCTGAAGCAGTGCAAGAATTGAACCAGGCTTCTGACCTTACAAGAAGGATGGAGAAGGAGAAGTAGGTGTGGAACTGAGCAGAAAAAAAGGAGTAGAAAATAATGAGAAACTCTTAATCTAAACTATTTTTATATAAATATTTCTCACCTCTTTAAAGAAGTTTACAAAGAGCTCTGCGTTCTCTCTGAAGCTTTCAGAAATGCTACTGGATCAAAAATAAACTTTGTGTCTGTTGTTTCTGTAGTTTCCCACTTCTTGGGGTTC
>NW_008580803.1:60952-83325 GCF_000691845.1 Merops nubicus | reverse complement strand
TTAGACAGTGGTTTGTTTTGTCACTTCTGATGGATAAATGTTTGGTAGTTCATTCTGCTGCTTAAAGAGAGTAATATTATAGGGAAATTCTATTTCTAAATGTATTGTAAATTTAAACAAAATTGAAATATAAATCAAAGGTCATCTCTGGATCCTGTATTTAAGCTCTCTATCTATAAAATGTTGTTTTTCAAAATGTTTAAAGCAACTGGGGAGACTCCTTGAACAACTCAAACATATTCTGACCCCCTGAGTATCATTCCAAAAAGGTACTTGCTGCCCTAAGACTGTGCAAACCAATTTCCTCTCTAACTAGGCAGATTGCTGCCAAAATTCTTGTAAATTATGAGCATGGTATTACTTCATCTACATCTTTCTCTCTAATTTGCTTTGAAAGAATTTCTATGGATCCAGGTGACTTCAGGGAACGTTTGTGATCCTTCTCTTGCCTTTGTGGTCAAAATAACAATAATTTTTGATGTTTTAATGACTCTTCCCCACACACCTCATGTACCTTTTTACTGGGTGACAAAAAATATGTTTCATTAGTTAAGGATTTATTTTGTCTGTATACATATAAAGTAGTTTTTCACTGGAGGCTTTCTTGCAGTGCTGCTGGGATCTTAGATTGAATGCAGTAGGCTTACACTAAAATAAAGTATATAAATTAAAACAAAAAAGCACTTTCTTTTTGTTGTTAATATTTCCATCCTGGAAAAAATTGTCCTGACATCAGTTTTAGTTCTCTACTCTCTCCATCAGTGTCTCAGGTGTGGTAGAGAGAGGGATTGTATTGGGAGTAAATGAGAGGCTCCAACAGGGGAGGTGTTTTAAAAAATAAAACTTTTCTTGTTAAACAGCACGGTGAATGGAATAATTAAGCAAAAAAATTTAGTGCTTCTAATAATTTCTAGATTAAGAGGAAATGGTAGTATCTGGATTTTTCTGAGTGTTTGAAATGAATGGTTTTGGACAGAAATATTTATCCAAATACAAATGGAATAATCAAATGCAGTGTCCATGGTGCTGCAGTCACCCCTGGGGTTTTTTGGGGGAAAATTTGCTTTCCTTTCTTTTTTCTTTAAGATTTTTATTAAGTGTTCTATGTTTTAATTACCAGCATATCACCTGCTGAGCTACAACCACATTGCCTAGAACAAACAGTGCTGAATGTGTTTTATAACTACCTCTTTTCCCTTGGATTATCAGTGAGTGGAATCCCTATTTGCCTTGATTTGCTAGCTCATATTGTAAAAGATTCCTGCTTTTATCTTCCTCTTCTGTACCCAAATGACCCTCTGAAGTCTAAGTAAATATTTCCTTTTCACTCTTGAGTGGACAGATGTAACAGGCAACTTCTTCTGAAACAAGGATTCTTTCTGAAACGCTGCTAACGATATTTAAACTGTCATTTGCATGGGGTCTGTTTTATCATTAATAACAGAAGAATAGCAGTGATAGCAGCTCCATGTGAGAGCATGCTTGAGTTCAGGCCAGAGCATCACTGGTTACTCTGTGTTGTAATTCCAGTACTTAGCTTGCAGCAGGAAAGTCAGGACAGCATCCCTTCTTCATTCAGCATCTTTCTGTGTGTCATTAAACTCCAGAAATGCTGCTTACAATCTCTGCTTATTTAATAGTTTGCTGAAAAGGGCTGTTTCCCTCAGTTAGTCCCTTTGGTATAGTAGATTTATTTCTTTACTACCTATCTAGAAATAAATCTATCCTGTGCTTGTGTTATAAATTGACCATAAACTTGGCCACAGAAATCAGCCGCAGAACTCTGGATGTCTCAGGAATCTGATTTTTCTCATCTGTTCAGCTTGTTGAGGCTACAAAGTGTCCCTAAAGCTGATTTAACAAGCAGTCAGGAAAGTTCCTGTTTCAGAAGGAAACTCCAGAATGGTGACAAATGAGACACTGGAATGACATCAGTGGCATCATCCCATTCTGGCTTCTCATTGCAGGTTGCACAGGAGGGGAGAAGAGCTGTGGCAATCCAGTCCTAAACGTGATTAATCATAGAATCCTTTAGGTTGGAAGGCACCTCCAAGATCATCACGTCCAACCATTGAGCCATTAGGGCTCTAAAGTCCTCTGCTGAAACAGATCAGAATCTGTCAGGGCTGGAAGGGACCACAAGGATCCCCCAGTTCCAACCCCTCTGCCCTGAGCAGGGACACCTCCCACTAGATCAGGCTGCCCAGAGCCTCCTCCAGCCTGGCCTTAAAGACCCCCAGGGATGGGGCCTCAACCACCTCCCTGATGGTCCAAACAGTATAGTCATCAAAAAGGACACAAGAAATTCTAAGTTTGCCAGTTAGTCCCAGCTTTAGGTGGGTGCAGAGCTTATGTGCAGCTCACAAGCTCAGTGGTTGTAGCAGAGCAGGGCACGAGCAAAGTTGTCTCTTAAATATTGAACAGCAAATGGATATTTTAGTATGTTTGTCATCTTTATAAGAACTTTGGTTTATTGGTAGCAGCTAGAAGCCTTGGCAAAACAGCTGGGCCATTCCCCCCCCTGTAGCCATGGGCATGTACCAGTGTGGGGCATGTTCCTCTGCAGCTGCCCTGGTTCAACATCACTGTAAAATCCTCCCTGGACCTAAAGAGAACTGGAGCCACTGTTGTGCTCAGGCCAACGTGCTGCCTCATTTCCTTGCATCTATCAGTCTCTATCTATTTAATCCATCATCTTGCACCTAGATTGGAAGCTCTTTGAGTTGAGGACTGTTCTGTGTTTAATACCCAGCACACAAATTGTTCCTGTGCTCTGCCTGTTCCAGAGCTGGCTGAAGCTGACTGATCATGGCTTTCGTGATGCAGGCAGTTATTGATAACCCTTGGGTTTATAGATGGATGACCTGAGATGTGCTGAAGACCCGGGCAGAGATTTGTGGACCCTTTTTTCACTGCAGCAGGAGAGCTGCTCCAGCAGCGCCCCGGGCGCTGGGGCTCACATCTGTGCCATGTGCCTGCTCACTCCTTTCATCTCTCAGAGGAGCCCTTGTGTGCTGCGGTGGGTGGTTGCTTTTCCATAGATTAGATAGCGTGTGTAGTTTACATCCAGAGATCTGAAGAGCAGAAGGGATCATTAGATCATCTCCTTTGATCTCGTGGAGGACGGGCTGTGGCGTTGCTGGGCTGGGCTCTCAACACCAGCATAAAAGGCAAGAAAAGATTTGATTGCACAAGCTTACAGAGTGGAAGGGGGAAAACATTCAGGCAGGAACCTAGAGCTTGAAAATTCATCTCTATTTTATTTTATTTTACCTTTCTATCTATTTATTTGTCACACACTGGTGCTGCTATTTACCAAAAGTTAGTATTGGACAAATATATTCTGTGTTAGAAGTGTCAAACCTTTAGAATATTCTCAAGATCTCTTCCCCCTCACTATAAATTCTCACTTTTATATTCAAGTATGGTGTAAAATTACTATTTGGCTATTTTCTCTTCCTGACACAGCATAAAAGTAAGGTGTTGACTTTTCCTCCTGTGCAAACCGTCTGGGCAGGAGCTGAGATAGCTCAGTGGTTTCTTTTGTGTTGCAGATGAACGATGCATTCCTCGGGCTCCAGGCCCTGGTTTACATCTTGATTGATGTTCAGTAATTAAACCAGACTCCAGCTGCTCAGCGATTCAGAAGTACAGGGCTCCTATGCTGTAAAAACAACAAGCAACTCCCCACTTAGTCACTTTTATCATTGTTTGCTTTGGGCACCACGCAGAATATTAAGTGCAAATACTTTTATTTTTTGGTGGGGGGGGACGATGACAAATGACCATAAAAATGCCCCACTTTTATCCAGTATTTTTAAAAGTAAAGTTTAATATCAGAATAAAATTTCAAAGCATAAAGAAATGTTTTCTTTCTGTTATGAAGGTGGAGGATGGCTTTAATTTTTTTTTTTGGATGTGGTGGATATATCAAAAGAAGGTAAAAACTTGAGTAGTTTAATTTTCATGCTTCTGTTGTTTGGGCTTATTTTACCCAATAAACAGGATAGAAATTTTGCTTAATTGTTTATTAATTATATGACAATAGCTTTCTACTAATGCGATAGCAAAATGCTCATTATGAAGCTGTAAAGTTTAATACTTTTAAATAGTAAAATCAGATACCTGAAAATGGATGGGCAGCATTATGCCCAGACATGCTCCATGTACCAGCAGGGGATCACATACCAGGATTTGGCATCACAGAAGTCCACGTGGTGACATCAGAAAGTTGTAAGAATCCCTGTCAAGAGTCACGTGTGCCAGCCAAAAACCATAGCTGACCTCTAGATTTATTCCTGGTGCAGGTACAAACCAGTAAATGAGCATTTATAGCAAAATTATAATTTTAATTTGAACATTAATCAAAAGTTTAGCACTTGTAACCCTTTTTTTTTTGATAAGTGAGATGATGGCTGTGAGTGTAGTTCCAGATCCTTGTGTCTGTGGACAGAGCTGGAAACCAACACAGCATAACAAGCAAAGAGCTTGTCTGATATATTTTTGACTTAATCATTTAATTCCAGGCTCAGCTATCAAATCTAGGTATGGGACCTTATGGTCTTAAAAACTGATAGTGTGTGTGGCCCGAGGGACCTTTGTATTTTAATACTTGGGTAACAATTTCTAATTAACTCT
Source organism: Merops nubicus (assembly GCF_000691845.1). Taxonomy (NCBI): domain Eukaryota; kingdom Metazoa; phylum Chordata; class Aves; order Coraciiformes; family Meropidae; genus Merops; species Merops nubicus. The sequence goes on along the minus strand of NW_008580803.1, from coordinate 78,687 downwards.
TGTGAGAGCATCTTTTGCAGCCAAGTGCATTTAATTGAGAACATGGAAATTAACAGCTGGCTTAAATATTGCTGAACAGTGCAACAGGGCAGCAATGCTGAAGGAAAATACCTTTTTCTGATAGTATTAACACCCAGGGAAACAATTCCAAAAGGTGTAAATGGGTTAGTTTACCTGCTGTAATCCCCTAATTGCTCAGAAAGTTGCATGCTGTACCTTCTGTGGGTAGAAGTGATCTGAAAATTGCTCAAACATATCAATACAAATTGTTTTTTTCCTATTAACTTCATTCCACAATGTTTTACAAAAATCAGTACTGTGCTTGCAGGTTTTTTCTCAGGCAAACCCTTCTCCCAGTATGACCACTTCAGAATTAATTTGAGTGTTTTCCTCTTGCTGTACTTCTCTGGAAATCATTTTATAGTATTGACACATCAACGAGTTTCTTCTGAAGGTGCTGTTGGGTTTTTATCCAATGTTAAAAACATGGTTAGGTATTCTTAGCACCCTCCTGATGTAGCAAAGCTTAGTGTGGTGGGAGGCTTGGTTTGAAACCTTTGCCAAATTCAAGGCAGAACCATGAATGAGGGAGCTCTGTGCCTCATCTCAGGTGCTGGAGGTGTGACATGAAGCATTCCCCACCCTGGCACAGAGCTCCTGGGAGGTTCTCCCTCAACAGAGAGAGCCCATGGGAGGTTATTGAGCTGTTGGCTGCAAGGGCTGAAAATAATCTTGATTTCACTCAGTGTCTCAGGGGCTTTGTGTCATTGCCATGTGTAGAACTATGTGTTTTGTTTTACTCTCCTCAGGAAGTTTAAGTGGGAAAAGATGAAGCATTTTTATTGTGCTGCAGAGAAAATACCTGAAATACCTCCCAGTGGCTGTCAGCCTGTCAGCAAGCTAAAGCTAAGCACCTGACCTGTTGCTCCTGGTTGTGTTTTGGTCTGTTTTTCTGAGGTTCCTGTACCACACCCATTTCTGTGGTTACTGAGGGCCTCCTGGGATAAGAGTCAATTCAGAAGCTGCTCGTTGCTATGTCTGGTTACTGCTCTACCTCTGTCTTTCTCAAGGAAAAATGTTGTGTTTGGGTTTTTTCTCTTTTTCTGCACATGTAAAATGAAGGAATATAATGTGAAAAGGGAAATGGATCAGAAAGTGATAACTGTGGTTATTGCCAGTCTGTCTTCATGGTCAGGGGCCTGCCCCACAACCAAGTCCCATATATCCTGTGCCACCAAGGGTCATTGGCACACAAATCATAGAATCACAGGGTGGTTTGGGTCAGAAGGGACCTTTCAAGGTCATCTGGTCCAACCCCCCTGCAGGGAGCAGGGACATCTGCAGCTAGAGCAGGTTGCTCAGAGCTCCATCCAACCTCACCTGGAATGGCTCCAGGGATGGGGCAGCGACCACCTCTCTGGGCAGCCTGGGCCAGGGGCTCAACACCCTCAGCATGAAAAATTCCTTCTTTATATCTAGTCTGAACCTCCCCTCATTTAGTTTAACCTCTGCTCCATGACTGCTGAGCCCTTCCTTGCTTAGTTAGAAAAGATTCTGCAGTAAGGTGGGATCCAGAAGTCCTCAAACTGGGTATAACTCTTCTCAAGTTATAGGATGTTGGTTTTTCTTTTGTTGGCTCAGCTGACCACAGCTGAAACACTGAATAAACAAGCTTTGTATGAAACATTTATGACCTTAAGGGTCTTCTCCAACCTAAATGATTCTATGATTCATTATTCACCTAGGTCTGCAAGTCAGAGGTCATATTCCCAGAAGTTTCCAGAAGCCTCACTTGGGATTTAGGGTCTCACCATGGCTGGCAGCATGCATAGAAACAACAAAACTGGGTCCTGGCTGGGGGTGTTGTGCTGTACCTGTTCTTCCAGAACAGGGACTGAAACACAAAGCTTGTTTGGAAGCTCTACTCTAGCTTAGCACTGTGCTGAGGAAAATCTGGGATTAATAGACTGTGTTGTTGGCTGTTCTACAATATTCATCTGTTTTTAGAAAAAAATCATGCGTTGATATTAAGAAATTCTAGTTCAGTGGCACAAATGTTAATTGTTCTCCTTCTCTTTCTACATTATGCTTTTATCTGTGCAACATTTCATGGTTCTTGCTATCACCTATTCCATAGAATAAGTGATACAGGGGAGACAGGGAGTCAGGAGCATAATTAAACAGATGTTATAAAAGTTCTAGCTGTGCTAAATACACTAAAAAGTAGCAATGCCATTTGTTCTTCTTCTTCTTCTCATTGAATTAGTGCCTCAAAATGTTTAGGCTCTGTGAGAAATGTCTTGGTTTAGGCAGGCAAGGTCAAGATTTGCCCATGTGTTTTGTCCTAGAGGGTTTGCCCTCTGCTTGCTGGTGTATATGCTGAGAGGAGTGGGCTGTACAAGAAATATTATACAAAAAGGAGCTGTGTCTGAGCCCTAAAATGACTGCTGGGTTAATAAATAATGGTGAGATGCAACCACAGGGTACTTGTTCTCGAGTGAATTTTGTCAGTGTTCTCAGTCCATCTGCTTTTTATTTTAGAAACCTAATCCAGCCTCGTCCATGGACAATTTTCAGATGCTAATTTGGAATGCTTTCTTGTCCACATCCTTTGTTACACCCTAGAATCTTATCTTCTATATTTAATTTTTTCTTTCTTTTTTTTAAAAAGCTATTTGCAGTCTTCCTTTTTTTTTTTTTTAGGCCACCCACATGAGGGCACCTGCCAGGGCTTCAGGGGGACTTTCTTTGCTCTGCAGGACTCTGAGGGGTTTTGTGTGTGCTGTGTCTCATCCATTCATCATTATTACATCTTAATGCAGGTCTCAGGTTTGCTAAATTATCTTAAATCGCTTCCATATTGAAACACATGAATAATTTAAAATCACTGTGTGCTGCAAACAGCAGGATGGGATTATTAGAGCTCTTAATTGTTTCTGTCTTTTGTCTGAAGGCTTTTGGTCTTTTACTGTAAATTATGAACTGGCAAATAATGTATCCTACGGGCCTCACAGCATTACCACCAATGGCACATTTAAGACACAGTAAATCTAGAAACTCTTTTTTTCTTTCTGAGGGAAATACAGTTTAAAGGCATAAACTTCTCAAAAAGTAGTTCAATATAAATCATATCTAATGGAGCTGTAGTTGTTATCATTTGTAGATCCCCTGAGAGGAGAATGAATTATTAGAGATATTTGGATGGCAGGAGTCTGTCATTTTTTTACTGACTTTTTTAATATATGTAAGGTGTCCCTGTGTCAGAAAGAACTGAAAGGAGGGAAAGAAAAAAGAGAGAGAAAGGGAGGAAAGGACAAAACTAAGCTAAGAGCCTGAAGTCTGAGAATGCTCATATGTGAATCTCAAGCTTTTGAGTTCAGCCCCTCTCTGATTAATCAGAGCATTTGTGTAGGATGCAGAACAGATAGAACATAGAGAAATGAGATTGATAGCTTTGTGGAGTTACCCAGGATGGAGAAAACCCTCAAAGTGCATGTGGCAGCAGGGACAGATCCAGCACAGAGACTGAAAACAGAGAGGGGTTTGATATCAGGAGAGCAAAATGAGTTATAAGCTGTACCTTAATTACTGGCTTAGATTTGTGCCATCTGCACTTCCTCTGGTCAGCTCACTGGAAGGCCAGAGAACTACAAATGCCTAAATGAATTGTTTTGGGAAGGGTTGGAAAGGAAGGGGACAAGTCTTGGAGATGCCGTGGTGAAGCTGAAGGGTTGTGGGAGAAGGAGAGAGGAGGAAAGGGAGTAATTGAAGGATGTAAGCTTCAGCGAGCAGGAAGGATGGTCCCATCAGCAGGGAGAAGAGGAGGAAATGAGCCTGAGGATGTGGGAGAGAAGATGGCTGATCTTGGTGATACCACTGGACACTTCTATGCTTGGAATGTGATGCCTTTCATTCTGTTGGCATTGGTGTCCTTCAGAGACAGATTATTAAAGTTGGCTTGGTGGCTACATATTTTACAGCCCTTAAAGCTGTAATGCTGCATTCTGGACACCCTGGTGCTTGGATTCTTCTAGGAACCACGTGGATGTTCAGAAGAAGCAATTTCAGGAAATTAACTTTGTCCTTTTTTTTCCCTCTTATGTTTCTACACAAAATCTCCCCACGTCCTGGTACAGAACTGTGACATCTGCTGTGCACAATACTGCTCTCTTAGAACGTGCTGCTTGTTTCAGTAGGTTCAGCTATCTTTTTATCTGCTAAATTCTTCACTTTTTTTCCCCACGCAAAGTTTCCCTTTTCCAAGATTCAGAGGAACGCCTTGGCCCAGCATTTCTCCTCATAGAAATCCATTCTCCTGCCTCCAGATTTCTATGGAGAGAAGACATCAGAGCTCTGCAGCAGGAAACTTACTTTCTTCCCTGTTCATCTCGCCTGCCATCACTCCTAACTAGTGTGTGTGCCAGCAGGACAGAGACATACTGCTTCCTTAGAAGATAGGAAGGGAGTCCCTGGTGGCTCCCCAAACCTTAGAGAACACCAAGGGAAACTGAAGGGGAGACCCATGAGCTGAAAAGTCCATGCTGAAAGCCAGAGGGGAAGCAGCCTGCTCGTTTAGATAACTCACAGAACAGTGCTTTTTGATTTACCTTTGCCATGGACCAAGAGATGGGTCAAGTGGACAAAAATGAGGCATTTTCTGTGGCTGTATTGTGACCTGGGCTTTTGAGGGGAAAATGTTCCAGTTCAGACTTTTGACTCACTTTTTATGCTGCTTTTCAAAGAGCAAAGGCTCTTTTTTCCTTGGCAAGAGGACCTCTCTTTTTTTATTGATGGGTTAGTTTATTCATTCATTTATTTATTTACATTTACATTACCCTAGGCATAAAGAAAAGCACCCATTTCTTCCCCTGGGTCTTCATGGCAAACATCTAATCTAGCTCTGACTTATCTGCCAGCATCATCAACAGACTCTCACTGACATCACACTCTTAGCTTTAAAAAAAAAAAAGAAGAAAAGGCAAAAAAAGCATAAAACTTGTCCATGTTTCCTCAATGGCAGTGCTGGCCTGTCTGGCCAGAGTTCAGACCCCTGGTTAGCACCTCACAGATGCCACATGGGATGGTGATACCTGCATAAACCCTGCTATGTGATGTCACAAAGTTAATTTGATAATTGATCTATAAGGAAAAAAAAAGGATTATGGAAAGAAATCAGCCTTTGAGAAGGAAACAGCTTTTCTTTTTCTTGTTAATAAATGTGTCAATGCTGCAGGATTGTATCACACTAAACATGTGTTACTGCTTTCCACATTGCTTCCTATCAATCATGCCTCACATTTTTTGTCATAGTTTCAAGAACTGTAAAGCTCTAGTTTCATTCTTAAGAAACTAATCTGGAGCTGTTTTGGTTTTTTTTCCTATTCAGAAAGGAAAATTTAGAGATGTTGTGAGAAATCCTCCTGCTGAAGGAGGAGGATCTAGTTTGACACAAGGTGGCAGTCATGTTATATATGAAATTATCCTTACTTTTGAGGGACTCAACCATGAGTTAATAGTCAACTGGATGACAAAATTGGTGTTGTAGGGTGGTGTGAGTGCAGTCTTATATATCAGCAGGAGTATATTCACTGATACTCCAGGTAGAATGTTGTTGTCAGAATATTAGGAAAGATTTGTTTGCAAACTTTTCATGAAGAAAAAATTAAAGAAGTCTGTGTGTATGTGTTAAACTGTTTTGTTCTCAAGGGTTAAATATATATATATATATATGTATGTTTATGATAATGTAAGTATTAGATAAGATGACTGCAGACTTTCCACACTTGTCACCTAGAAGCATCTCACTCAAGTGTTAATATTGCCTCAGAGCTGGGGAATAAAACAAAATCTAAACATAATATATCTTTTAAAAAACTCTGGATACAAAGGATTTTGGTTGGAAACTGGATTTGGTTTAAAGACTGTTGGTTTTTTTGAGACAAACTGAGTAAGGGGATCTCTCCAAATTTGTTTTGGATGTGAGATGGGGTTGTGCTGGAGAAGCCTCATTTCCATCCCTGGAAAGATCAGTAGGATAATGTTCAGTGCAAGTGGGGAAGACTCAGCACAATTTCTGTGTGCAGTGTTTGTTGGGAAGCATGAACACCTAAAATTGGCAGATAGGGTCAATGTTTTCTCTGGGTCACAGTCCTCTTCTGGCTTTTATTTGACAGATTTAACTACTCTCAGTGTGAAAGTGAATCTGCTTGATTCTCCTTGGAGGTGAGGTTGAGCACAGAGTTCCAGAGCTACAGTTTTAAAGTGAAGTGGTTTGAATCCTAATCTGTCACGACACATCACAAACAAGTCTTGCAGCATAGGCTTCCACCATAGTCTTGCCTCCAAACTTCAAACATAGGTCTGTGGTGAGACTAGGTCTCAGAGAATCACAGAATATTAGGGGTTGGAAGTGACCTCCAGAGATCATCAAGTCCAACCCCCCTGCCAGAGCAGGACCATCTAGTTTAGAAAGCAGGGAGGCAAAATTCATAGCAGATTAGCATGCTATCAAAGTTTGGAATCTCTTTGCCATTAAGGGATATCCTATAATTAAAAGCTGATAGACCTGGTCATTAATTGCTTTAGTGTTCTGCTGCTGAACAAGCCACCTAGAGCATTCTGTCACTTTAACACGTCAGGAATCTCCCTGGTTTCTGGAAACTACTGATAGAAGGAGGAAAAACCCTTGAAAGATGAGACAGAATGTTATAAATAGTGCTGGAACCACTGAACCTTCAGCTAGACGTAAACAGGGTGTAAGTGACTCAGAGGGGTGATAATCCTGAAGTTTATGTTGCAATCTCCTGGTGTGTCTCACTTGAGGTCATTGTTGTAGAATGTAGGCTTTTACTTGGAAAGCTATGGCACTTGGGAAGTTGCTTTTATTGCACTGGTTTCTTTACCATGGCTGACAGCATTTTTTTCAAATATGGTTTTTGGTGGGTTGAGTATTGGTTTCATCATGTGTGACATACTTTGCTGCCACAGAAGAAAAAAGATTCAAATGATTTCTCCTTCATGAGTTCCCTTATTTTAGCCTCCTTAGCCAGGTGAGATTAACAAAAAAATAATACACAGATGTGCATGGATTGCTGCATAAATCTTTTTGGTTTTTTTTAATGGCAAGTGCACAAGGCCATTGTGATCCTGTTGTCTGCATGTCACCAGTCATCAATCTCCAGACAGTTATTGAATTTGTCTGGTCTTACCATGTGACTATTTCTTCTGTTAGAGGATGAGATGAAATGTCAGCTTGAAAGTTGGGAAATGGCTCTAATTTAATGAAGTGAAGCCCTTTGGTAAGGAAGTACCCATGTGTACACCACATGAGTGATGAAATTGGTGGAGGAGATTGCAGTGATGGGCTGTTTTCTCAACTATGATTATACTTCTCACAGTAACCCAGTATCTTTACAACTGTTAAGTGGTTGATACCCAAGGACACCTCTTGTCCCATCTCCCCTGCCATCATTTTTCTGTTCTTCTTGACGAGTAGGTTCAGATTGCTTTCATATGACACTTTGGTGGATGTTTTAATTCAGGGAATGAATATTTCAGTCTCACTCAAGACCTAACTAGTGAGATGACACTAACCTTGAACTAGGTGTTTTCACTTCCAGCATTGATCTGCTCCCAATGTGAAATTGTGTCTATTCTACTCGAGGTTATAGAGGGAAAAGTAGCTACAACAGCTCTGTTTCAGACTGCTGGGGAGAAAGATACTGCAGCAGTTCTTTGACAACAGAAGTCTTACAGTATCAGTCAAAGTAATTCATTTTTGTGACAGCGAGATGTTTTACTTATCTCCAAGAAAGGAGAAAAGAAGAGAGGTGTACATCCCCAAAATATCCATATTCTCTGATAGGACTTGAAGAATTTTCTTTTTCTTGAAATGACATCTTGTAAGAATGTGTAGGAGTCCATCACTGACTTTTCTCCAATATCAGTTCCTCCAAGCCCTTGAATCTTAACCCTTTTTTTAATGCATTCACAAAAGGGAAAGTGTTGCTTGGATTATGAGCAAGGAAGTGAGATAGAGTGCTAATTAGACTTGATTCATTAAAAATAAGTTAATAGGTTCTTATGGGCCTTCCTATAAGATTGTTAAAGTACTTTTTTTGTTTTTTTTATGAAATGCAAATAAAGGTTTGTTCATGAGCTTGTCATAGGTGTTGGCAAATCCACGGATGAATCGGTGGCTGGATCCCTTTGTCCTTTCATCCCTTCTCGTTCCTGGAAAGACAAAATGTGTGATTTCATAATCTGTCCCGTGGATTTCAATTGTTTTTAAGGAGAGCTTTTTCTCTTGTCAATGTTTGCCATAGGATCACAGTCGTCCCTATCTGGAGGATGAAATTCAGAGTGGTCGCATGCGTGTTTTCGGAAGCCGAGCTTTAACTTTGGGCAGAGGCTCATTTATAATCCCCCTTGGACAATGCGTTTGTTCTCTTCGACAGTTGAATAAGGGGAAAAGACATGTTGAAAAATGTGTTCCTGTCCTCTTTTTCTGTGTGCTTTTCTCTACATCTGTGCTCAGCAGAACCCCTCAGGGTATCCTGGATTGTATTTACCAGGAAGAAAGAATACCTGACTAGACTAGCATTGCTCCTCATGATTATGGTGTCATCAATTAACTTATATGACTCAGAAGTGAAGCTTGCCAGTCATTTTAAAGCTTTGGCTAATGAACCTCAGGAAGTTTGTTCCTACGGCAAATTTCTTGAACCTTTGTTTAAAATAATATAAAACAACTTCCTTTAATTGTGGAAATATACTTCTGGCATAAGACGAGGGCAAAGTATAACTCTTTAAACATTAGGAGACACAAGTCCATCATATCTGACAGGTTAGAACTGGTTTCTCTGCACAACCAATAGTAGACAAATAGCAGCAGTGTAATAATTAAAGCTTAATCCATGTAGTCATAAGCTATTAGAAGTAATTGTGACTATTGCAGCTTATGAGTGTTGTTTTTCTTATCTTTTAGAGCTGGATCTTTTTTTATCCCCCCCCTTCCTTAAAGAAAGGGAAATGCCTCAGTGGTTTTGGTAGGACAGCTTGACAGTTATGTAAGCAGCTGTCTGCAGAAATTCATTAAATGTCTGATTGTGCACAGCCACGTCTGACCCTTGGTGCTCATGCTGAGCTTTCCCCCGCCAGCTACCCTCTCCTCTCTGCCTGATATTGGGGATATTCACTTACAGGGATGCAGACTCCCCTGCTCCTCCTCCCAATAAAGTATGCCACGAGCCCTTTAACTCTACAGGCAGGGGTTCACCTTTTTGTGGGAGATGGAAAAGGAATTTGGTCTCTAAATGGTGTGGCTTCACAGAAGGCTGAATGTGGTGCCAGATGCATACTTGCTTCTTACTGCTTTTCTATTTCATTATATGAGGCTCTTCTGTTTCCTTGAATAGGGATTTTTTAATGTCCAACTCTACCTGATTCTGTTGTTGAAAGTGCTGGTGCTTACCGACCTATTGCTCAACCCACCACGTCAATGAGAGGGAATTTTGAGCAATTCCAACAGCCAAGGAAATCACAGATTTTTAGTATTTCAAGGGGTGCTCAACAACTCGGATATTTGGAATCTGTGCCCTTGCTTATTGTGCTTATTCTGTTCTGTTACATCACTTCATACATCTCCTATACTCAGATCTTTAATTTTTCAACATCACAGTTCCATTTAGTTTTCTTCTTTAATGAAATTTCATCGAGATTTCTAAAACAGGTCTCACAGATCATGTTTCCTAGCTCTGCCTACGTGATGATGCCATTTATAGCCAAAAGAATCTCAAGAGCAATGTGGGGTTCTTTCTGGATTCTGTTAAGATTGTGAAAGGTTTGTTTTCATGTTTTTTTACCATGCTTGTTGAAGTTGAGAAGTGACAGGACTACACTGTGCCAAGACTAAAGCCACTAAAGTTACCAGGGTCAGTCAGCAACCAGAAGATGCACTAGAGCTGGGAGTTTGGGGCAACATTTTCTTAGACAAGGCATGGTAGAACTAACAGGGTTGTTCTAAGGTCACAGAAAGCTGTCAGGTTGTGCCTTCTGCTGCTTCTGCCCTAGTAGCTGCACCGATAATTTCATTTATTGCTGAATTAATTATTGTAGTGTGCATTTTATTGGACAGGAATTCTGTTATTGACCACCCCATACTTCCCACAAAACACCAAACTCGCTCAGCCGAGCTGGTAACGAAGCCAAAGGAAGAATACACATCTTTTGGGAGTAGCTCTTCTGTGGACATGTAGACCCTGATTGAGGTAATTCGTTAAGCATGCACTTTGAGTGCTTTCTGGGTCTTAACAGCTTCAATGGAGGTAACATTTTGTTTAACATAGAGCATGTGCCTGCATGTGTAGCTGAATCAGATCCAGCTGAATCCCTGTAAAAGATTAGGGATTAGAACCAAGATTCTTCAGTTCTCTTGTTTGGACTGTGTCTGCCAGCTATGAGCCAGGTTGTGTAATCATAGCAGTGCCAGCCATGGAAAGGTCATAAATTGTGAGTTAGGCCCTGCAGAATTACAAGACTTAAGGAAGTATTGGCATCTCTTTTTAACCATTTGTTTTCTTAACACTTAGGCTGCACATAGGTTCAAGTCCTTCTTGCAAAGCCAGACATACACTTTAAAAGCTGAAGATGTTCCTTCAATCCTTTGAGTTTTCTCTCAAATTCTTTTTCCTGATCTGTGCATCAGCTTTCCCACACACATCCACCCAAAGTCTTTGCTTTCATCACCCAGAGAGAAGGGCCTGGGTCAGCTGATGGAGAGGGAGGAGGGTTCTGGCCTCTTGGAGGATTCTCCTCTTTGCACAGTAGACTAAAGGATAGTGAAGAAACTGAGGCCCAAAAAGAACAAAACCTTTATTATTTCACAAGTTAAAACAACTGCTGCTATGATTTTGGCTCTCCTTTGGCAGGTACCTAATTAGAATTTTAAATGTAAAAAGTTTGTGAGCTTGAGCTGTGAGGAGTATGTCAAGAATTGAAAGTGGGGTCTAATGGCCTTAGGATAGCTGGGTAAAAGACTTCCCTTTTTGCAGTGGTGTAGGAGGAAATATGGAGCAGAAGTCAAGGAAAAAAGCAGCACCTCTGGTCCATGCCCAGTGAGGAGACTTCACCCTGACAGCGTGGAAGGCTCTGGGGGGGGTGTATGTATAAATGTGTGTGTATATTTATTTAGAAACTCATTAATTCAAGTGAGCACTTCCCTTATTTTTTCTACACCATTTAGTCCTCGCTGCTTTTAAGCTGATTTGTGCTCCTTAATTGCCTTTGTACTTTTGGCAGCTGAGGTGCCTTTTGTGCAGGGAAACCCGATTCCATTTTCTATCCAAACAGAATGCGAAGCGACAAATAGATACAATATTATAAACTGATTCTCTGCAGTGACCTATTCTCCCTCCTCTCAGTGTTTCATATCTCTGAAATCTTCTGCAACGCCTATTTTCTTTAACCTAAAATGAATATACACATCCAGTTGGGTTTGCCTCTGCTGCTGACAGAAGACACACGTGTTCCTCACCGTTGTCTGAAATCGCGATCGACAGTTTATAGAATCATAGAATCCTTTAGGTTGGAAGAGACCTCCAAGATCATCAAGTCCAACCATCAAGCCAACACTACTAAGTCCTCTGCAAAAACAGAATTGGAACCTGTCAGGGTTGGAAGGGACCACAAGGATCCCCCAGTTCCACCCCCTCTGCCATGAGCAGGGACACCTCCCACTAGATCAGGCTGCCCAGAGCCTCCTCCAGCCTGGCCTTAAAGACCCCCAGGGATGGGGCCTCAACCACCTCCCTCGGCAACCCATTCCAGGGTCTCACCACTCTCATGGGGAAGAACTTCTTCCTCACATCCAGGCTCAATCTTCCCACTTCCAGCTTTGCCCCATTCCCCCTAGTCCTGTCACTACCTGATAGCCTAAAAAGTCCCTCCCCAGCTTTCTTGTAGGCCCCCCTAAGATACTGGAAGGCCACAATAAGGTCCCCTCGGAGCCTTCTCCTCTCCAGACTGAACAGCCCCCACTCTCTCAGTCTGTCCTCACAGCAGAGCTGCACCAGCCCTCGGATCATTCTCGTGGCCCTTCTCTGGACGCAGTCCAACAAACACACTGATTCCTCAACGGAAAGCACAAACGGCCTTTCTGAAAGAAATAAGCAGAGGGGAAAAGGTTTGGGAGCTGCCTCCCCTGCCCGGTGGCGGGCAGTTGGTTTCCTGCCCCAAGGCCGAGGTCTCTCCTCACATTCCAGAGCTGTGCCGGGCGCTCGCCGTCCCAGCGCGGGCACATGTTCCTTCTCGCAGCTCTTCTTTCAGCCGGTGTCGGAGCAGCAGTTAAAAGAAGATGCACTCATGTGGAAAATCCTGGCAGCAGGCACCCCGGATTGTGTTACAGCAGCTGGCCTCAATGGCAAGGCATTGATGTTTACAGTGTGGGTTTTTCCATGGAATTTTGTTTGTCTGCTGTATATATACAGCACGGGCTATTCTTTTCCCCACGGTGTGTTTTCTCAGTGCTTTCTATACGAAGTATTTCCCTGTGGTAATCTTTCTATATGAAATGGGAATGCAGATGTGAGGCTTGGAAAGAGTCACAGCCAAAAAGTCTGATATGGCGTAATTTAGATTAATCAGCATCTTTGAGAAAAGCAAAAATAAAGAGAGGGTTAAAAAAAAGTCTTACTGATCCGACACACGCAGCCTTGCTTCAACATACACACTGAAAAATCTGGGGAATAATAAGAAATGCTTATTTCAAGAACCTGTTTATCAGCACATTAATTAGTAGATTTTTTTTTATAGATAAGCTGGTTTTTAATTTATTTGCGTGGAGCCTTAGTGCTGTAATCTGAATTGCAAACGCTTTAACTGTCAGTAACAGCGTTGGATGTCTTGATATAGGATGAAACCCCCTTTTTGGATTAGTTTTCCCAACATCTCTGTGTAATGTGGTGTCACTTTTTCATAGCTATTTTTAGCAGATTTGTCATTTTAGCACCTAGGTCAGCCGTAATCAGCACAAGTATGTGATGATGTCACTCCTCCTGCCCTTGTCATACTTCCATTTATTTTGGAGGAAGGGTTTTTTTTGGTGTTTTATTTGTTCACTTACTGAGGTCATGCCAGTGGCATTCAAAGGCCTTGGGTTGTTTTCCAAAGCTGTAGTTCAGCAAAATGCTTCAGCGTGCTTGCTCAGAGTGTCAGGCTTGGGCAAGATTTCAGCACTATCTTAAGTGATTTTTGGAGCATCAAGTGATTTGTAGCTTATGGATAAGCAAATGCTATTTCCCTCCCTGCCCCCTGCCTCATGCCTGTAACAAGCTGGACATGAATGAAGTCAAAAGGCATTTCCACATCTGTGTGACACCCGTGGTTCGTTCCAAGATCTGCCTGTCCTACTGTTGTACAACGTACACTGAGGTGTGAAAAAAAGGAGAGAGCCTTAAGACAACCAGACCCTAATCCTGTCAGATGCTCTGTGGATAAAAAGGAACAGCATGATGCAGGGATGGAATCAAAGGGGCATCCCAAGCCCAGGGTATTCTACATGAAAATGTTCCTCTGACCTCAAGAAACATCTGCCTTTGGGTTGGATCATTTGCTGGTTTGCCATTGTGATGAGATGTAGATGGAAAGCTGAAGTCAAGTAGTCTGGCCACTCTGGCAACTTCATGCCCTGAAAAAATTGCAGACCAAAGTTTTAAGAAACATTTGGATAAATACATGCAATACTAGACAGAGAATTGTGTCAGGTTTACAGAAGAAAGTTGTATGTGTGTGTGTAAGGTCAGCCAACCTCCAGAGTCCACCCAGAGGTGTACAAACTCACACCCTGAGGATTGCACTCTAGTCCAATTAATGAACATCAGCAAAGGAAAATTCCAAATGGAACACAGAATTTATGAAATAATCTGCTTTGACCTTTTAGAACAAAAATCAGTGTTCAGTACTGGGACTTAAATCCTCAAGCAGAGGTGGTGTGTAGGAGCCCACTGCTGGGCTACACCATGAGACAGTCCACAAGGATCTTGAGGTTCCATCATTTCCTAGCTCCTGTATTTGTGTGCTGGAAAAATAAAGCCCCACCTCTTAAATATACACAAACCTGTGTTTTCAATTAAAAGGCTGTGCAAGTGTAGCAATGTCAAGGCTTCACACCTACCCAAGCTTTTAGCAAAGGCACCTCTGTCAGCAGGAGGCTCTCACTGCAGAGTGGCTGCAACCAAGCCCAAAATATCACGAGAAGTGGAAGGTGTAGAGGGCTGCAGCTCAGCCAGTCTTCCTCAGGCATCAAAAAGATCTGATTTTTACTAGTACCTCACACAGTCAAGCAGTCATGGTTTCAGCCAAGTCTTCCTTCTCTTTGATCTCTATGCTGCCTGCTATTATGAGATACTGAATTATCACCTCCTCCCTCAGGCTGTCTCAGAGGTTTACAGATGCAAGCTTTCAAATCAGACAGTTTATGTTCAGCTGGTGTCCTACCACTGCAAACCAGCCAGAGCCAAGCTCACAGAAGAGAAGAAGAGTAGTGCAAAACACTTAATAAATTATCAGCTGTCCCTTTCATAAAGTCTTGCCCAAAGTAAAGTTGTTTACTCTTTCTTATGGAGCTATGATGAAAGCAAAGTCACTTTGCAACTTGCATTTCAGGTAGGACATTACTGGCACTGCTAACAGTGGTGATTGCTGCTAAAGAATTCATGGTAATTAATTGGTGTGTTTATGGTTTTGTTTGTGGGTGTGTGTGGCTGTACCTTGTGCCACCAGCTTTGGCTCAAACGCCAACTCAACAATAGGAACATTAAGTTCCTCCAGGGAACTGCATATCAGCATTTTCACCAAAATAGTGCCTTTTTTCTTTCCTTTTTTCTCTAGAATTATTAAAGATGTGCCCACAGAGCCTCTTTTACAAAGTGCAGATCTACACTGCTGTCAGTTTTCATTGCATTTATGGAACACATTGTGTCCTTGAAAGCAATTTTACTCTAAATCGTGCAATCCAATTGGGGACTTTTGTAAGAACAGGCAAGAATCTTTTAATTTTATTTTCAGAGGGAAAAGTTACCACCTCTTCCACTCCTTTGTCTATATCTGAAGCAAATGATAGTAATAGCTTGAAAGCTTTTTAATTTCCCAAATGTGTCTTCCATTACCAATGACACTTCTAAACTCTGTTGCTAAACCTTCTAATCTTTGAGGCTCTGTGAGTGTAGTCAACTGTCAGGGAAGCTGCATAATTCAGCAGTGAAGTCATGCCTGATTCATTGACTGTTATTTATTATACAATTATGTCTGCAGTTCTAAAGATGATAATCCTGGTGGTGCATGCTGATGGGAAGTCAGCAGCCTTGGACCAGGAATGAGATGATCAGCATTACATGCTAGAGCAAACCCTGGTAGAAGGCATTCCATTGATAAATACTGTATTTAACACAGACTGACTTTTTTTTATATCTATAAAGGCTGAAAGAGATTTTAAAGGGTTTATATATATATAAATTAATTAAAAAGAAATGTGCTGAAATAATATATAATTCCTTTTTGTTTCATCCCCATTGGCAGATATGTTTTTGATGGTCTTTTCTTTGTTTCTCCTTCTTCTCCTTAGTTTTTTCTAATTTTGCTTCATTAATATCACTAAAGGATGCTCAGGACATTCCAGGTACATGGTGCAGGTGGCTGGTACTCAGCATTTCTGTATCTCAGGAGTGTAACCTGTCTGTTCCTGCCCTTGAACCCTCCTGAGCTGGCTGTCAGTGGCTCCAAGTAGTGACAACCTGTATTGTGGCTCTGAGAAGATGACAAATGGCAGCTGGAGCCCTGTTTGGGAACAACTGCATTTATTTTCATTTGAAACATAATCTGTGCCTCCTCCCCCTCTCCTTTCCCTGGTGTTTTGAATAGAGCACTCAGGGAAGGGAAGGAGAAAAGAAAAGTTTGGCTGACACTCGTTTAAATTCATATTCAATGATAGCATTCTTTTGTTGTGAGATAGGAGGTGGGTAGTTCCTGGCTTCATGGAAATCAGGGGTGGTTTTGCCAGGAATTTGAGCAGCCCTTAGATTTTATCCACAGTTTTCAGTGTAGTTTTGTTTCCAGGATTTGTCCAGAACAGTGACTTAGTGTGCTGGGCTGTCTTTGGGAGCTGCTTTGTACAGGGTGCAGATGGTGTGGGGAAAACCTGTGTTTGTCTCAGGCACTGCTACAGTAGAATCATAGAATGGTTGGAGATCACCTCATCCAACCCCCTGCTCCAGCAGCTCACCCACAGCAGGGTGCCCAGGGTCACATCCAGGTGGGTTTGGGATCTCTCCAGAGAAGGAGACTCCACAACCTCTCTGGGCAGCTGCTCCAGGCTCAGGATCCCCACAGCGAAGTTTTTCCTCATGTTCAGATGAACCTTCTGGGTTCCAGTTTGTGCCTGTTGCCCCTTGTCCTGTGGCTGATGTTAATCTAAAAAGGGTTTGTGTGCTTGTGATTTTTTTTTACACTGGCCTGAGAGCAGCATACTGTGAATTGCATCAGTACAAAGCTGGAATTGAAGCTGAACATAGCAGAGAAGAGCCCAACAGCTGTCAGGAGAGAATGAACCATCCTGCAGGAAGGGAGGGGGCTGAAGAGCAGGGGAGAAGTGCAGGTAAGCATGATGCATGTGTGCATCCAACCAGCCTGCAGAAAGCTTGGATATAAAGCCACAGACCAAAAGAAAAAGCTTCATTTACTCTCCTTAGGGACATTAGAAACATGTAACACATCCAGTTTTCTGACTCAGTACTTGGCATGCAGGGCAGACACGTGCTTTGGAGTGCATAGAAGCATCAGAACAGGGCAGTTCAAAGATTATGAGTCTCTATTCCACAAAGCATCAATAAAATAAGCACTTGATCCTAAATTAGGAACACGTCTGAACTAAGAAATAAAGTACAGGTTTTATTCTTAGTAACTCTGCCAGGATTGGTTTGCTACAACTTATTTGCAATTTACAGCAGTCAGAGTTTTATTTGTTGTTGTGGGACCTAAATAGTATTCTAAGCTAATAATAGGTTTAAATTTGTATTTAAAACAAACAAAAAAAGCTTCATTATAGGAGAGATGTGGTAAATTACACTGGCCATGCACAGTCTTCATTCCAGATGCTAAGCAGTGCTGAGTGGCCAAGCAGCTGAGAATAAAGATATAAAATGAAACTCTTACTGAAGAAATTTAATATAACTATTCATTTAGAACATGTGCAAAAGGGTAATTAAGAAACTGGTGAAAAGGAACTGGCTTTAACCTTTTAGTTACAATCTTAACCTAACAAATTTTAGAGTAAGCTTTTAAGAGAAATTGGATTGAAATTTTTAAAACTCTAGAAGGGAAACCTCAGGATGGGAAGCTGTGAGTGATGCCCATGGTTCAATTTGAGGAGAAACTCACTTTTACTACCCTTTTATGTTCTGCTAGTGAAAAATATTGCACAGATTATGGATGTTACACTCTGAGGAGGAGCTGACAGCAAAGCCCAAAGCTTTCCTGGACTATTTGACTCTGCTTCTTGATGAACAATGTTTAATGTTTACCATTTGTTTTGTAGTAGACTTGTATTTTGTGGCCTCAGGCAGAGAACAATACCTGGACTGTTTTACTGTCTCTCTCTTCCCTCTGAGTATAAAAGAATTGTTGAGTCACCTGTGCCTCAGGTTTTTCCACACCTGCAAGAGCTTTTCAAAGCAATATCCTCA
>NW_008580803.1:45994-60921 GCF_000691845.1 Merops nubicus | reverse complement strand
GCAGGAATGGGCTGTATTTTGAAAATCTGATTTTTATGAAAAGATTTTTTTTTCCTCTGTGGCATCTTTATAGGCTCTTCTCTAGTATTTACCACCATCATTCTTTCTGAAGTGGATTTCTGAATGGATTTCTGAAGTGGTGTGTACTGTTTGGAGGATATATTTAAAATTAAGCACATTACAAATCACACCCCTACCAAGCAAACAACTTATGCATCTCCTTAAATCTAATTAAAGTTCAAGGGATTGAGTGATAAGCTTGGAATTAAGCCCGTTCTTGAGTGCTTTTCCAAACTGAGACTTTAATCCTTGGAACTGTTATTTTAGTCAGTTCTGCAAGGAGAGTGGAATAAATGATTTGTTGCTGCAAATGTCTCATAATCAGGATAAACCCTTCTGCCTGAAGGAGATGGATGAACAGTATGTACCTGATTTAGTAGCGAATAAGAACATTTTTATCACCAAGGGAAACCCTTTTGCTGAGTTTTGCCTTTTATTTTGTGGTTTTGAAAAGATAAAAATTGAAGTTTGCTTCCAATGCTTGAAATCAACCCAAAATATCTGTGATGTGTGTGAAATAATTAACTTCTGATGGTTATTCTGAACTGGAGCACTGCTAGTTTGCAGTCTGAGCAGTTCAGAAGTACTGCACTGACTGTGGAATTGAAGACAAGCAAATCAAAGCCGCTTTCCCTGTCACACATACTTGTGTTAATCCCACTACAAGAGACCAAGCAGAGACACAGTAGGTGTTAAGAATTGTTGAAGAGCTCAGGGAGTGTGTCCTCGGGAGGATGCAGTGACTCCAGGGTGCACAGGCTTTGAAAGGGTGATGCTGCAGCCCTGCAGAAGGGCTCTGTCCCTTTGGGGCTGGTTGAAAGGTATTGGTCTGCTTGGTAGGAAGAAGGCTGTAGAAAGCTGAAAGGGAACTACTGCTTCCAGTGTGTTCGTGGGCTCCTGAATACTTTATTTTAATGTATTCCACTGCAGTTGTGATTATGAACAATCTACACTTCACCAAAATCAAAGCAGGAAGAAAACAATTTAGATCATCTTGGCTAATACTCTTGCCAAAGCAGGATTATGTCCTACTGTATTTTCCTCTCCTGTTAGACTGTCCACTTTTATCTGACTCAAGTGATAATGCATTCCCCCAGAGACTGTTACACTCTCTAATAGATTTTTACTGTTAGGAAATTTTCTGTTGCTTTGTAAACTAAATTTAACTTTGTTTAAATTCAAACCATCGCTGCAAGACAAATCTCCAGGAACCCAAGCTAAGTAATTCCCATCACTGTCCTTGGCAGTTTACACCAGTTGGGTACTGGTAAGTCTATTAACTGTGCTATTAAAGAAACAATAGTACTGCAGGAGGGTTTTTTTTCACTGGAAAAAATAAACCCAACCAAAACCCAAAACACCAGTTGAATGCTCATCAACCTGATGGTTTTCCATTGTAACTGTATAGAAGCTTATGATGAAATTCAGGCCTGTGTTTCTAACAGCACTTGTGGCTCAGCTACATAGCCTATGATCTATATTCAAGTTAAAGGCAGCAGCATGCACAGTGACAAGGATATAGAAGAGACATGAAGCTGCAGGCAGTGGTGGTTAGTGGGTTTGGTGTGGTTTGGTTTTGGGCTGTTTAGTTTTGAACCAGATTTTTAAAAGGAATTGCAGCCCCTCTGCAATTACCTGGTAAGCTGAAAGAGCCATAAAACTATTTGGCATATTCCTGGTTTAGAGAGATCTGTATAGACTCTGCAGCACCTCTGACCTGTAGGTGTGGAAGAAGTGTAGAAAGAAGGGGTAGAGCAAACAGTTGGGTTATGCTGTCAGCTCAGGGAGGATCCAGCAGATGCTCCTCAAACCATCAACCTTGCTAACAAGCTGTATCTAGACAGAGGGATGCACGGACAGAGACAGAAGTGCACTTCCCAAACCTGGTTCCATTTAACCCCCAACTGCAGGAGAGTGTGAAATGACTCTGTGAGGCCTGGCAAGATCTCAGAGTCACAGATCTGCAGTGGTAGGTGTCCCATCACTCACATTAGCCCTTGGGAATGAGTCTTATTTGCCTGTGCAGGTTGCATGGACACATGGCTGGGGCTGGCCTGGCAGTTGACTTTTGGAGGTGTCCTTTGGCACTATGTGGCACGACTCTGAGTAGATAAAGACATCTGGGTCCTATTTCATAGCTGCTTTCTAGGAGAACTCCTCCAAAGTTTGAGTACTCTTGAAATCCCATCTGTGACTTACTCTGGCTGTGGATTTTTAGATATATGTCCTATGCCTAATAGAGACCCAGCATTGTGTTTCTCTGGTGGAGAAAGGAGAGGTGATTATTGTGGACTCAGGAAGAGAGAATGAGAGCCTGATAAGAGCCCTGGAGATGAGAGGCCAGTGTGGTAGTACATCCCTGCTGATCACTGCCTGGAATGGCCCATCTTAATTAGAAGCTTCCTTGCTGCAGTGGATAACTTTCAAGGTTGTAGTGCCTCATTTTTATTACCCTTGGCTCTCTAGTCTGTTATAAACAGTGTCTCATTACCAAATGAAAAGTTTTGTCTTCCAAAATTAGACTTATAAAAAGTTTACACTCCGTATTCTGAAATGTCTTTGGCTGAACCTTCTACTTTCCTTCTTACGTGTTTATCCAGTGGAATCATTGTGCTTGAATTTAAGTATCTCACTTTGCAGGGGATGATTTATACCCGTGCTTTAGGTACATTAGCTTAGGGATGGGAAAAAAGAAAGCTGAGAAAGCTTCATCCAGCTGATTGGTGAGTTGGAGAAAATGGCAGAGTAGCTGGAGTGTACAACTTTGGAGATGCTAGCATTAATAGTGGTGCCCTGGTGTTTCTTTGGGAAAAGGAAGGTTGAGCCAGTGCTGCAGTTAAATACAGTCCATGCAGTGAGTGGACTGTGGACCTGGTCTTTTCAAGGTGGCATTTGGTACAGCAGTCCCTGAAAGCACGGCTGTAGTTAAGCATCTGTAAGTACTTTTTATTATAAACTCTTATTTTTATAGCCTTATAGCTTGACCAGAGAAATTTGCCCTCGGCAAGAACTTGGCACACAGGCTGCTGTCAACACGAGAGTTATGTATTTATTATCTTCTCCTTCTTAAATCTAATTTTAATTAGAGATGGGCTTGGGCTGCACCATTTGGATCCAAATCTTAAACTCTCCTCCCCCAGGTTTAGAGGATGTATAGACTTGATGCTTACTTTTGGGCCAAGCTTTTGCTTAAATTCAGCTGGCAACAGTTAGTGTGGGACTGTCAGATCCTTTTACTGTTTTCTTTCAAAGAACAACCTTTTTGTCAGCAGTGTCCTTTCTTCCATACAAAATGATGTCTTCCGAAACGCTCCATTTATTTTTGAGTATTGTGTTTTGGAAAAAAATAATCAAGTGGCTTCTAGATGTTGTGTTTGGAAGAGAATAAAAAGTTGGAAGGCTGATGTTGCAACCTGGTTTGGCTTCCTGGAAGAACGCTTGGTCTGTACTGATCGTGTTAATAGCTCCCCAGCTCCTGGGTCTGGGTAATGGCTTTTGGCTCTGGGTATCTCTGGAAGCGAGGTCAGGCTTTGCAGGAAGAGCACAGAGCCATGATTCATATATTCAGGGAGAAGACACCAAAGGCCAAAGCTCAGCTGGAGTTGAAAGTGGCCCGTGTTGTGTCAGACAAAAAGAGGAAGTTTTTTAAGTGTGTAATCACAAGAGGAGCCCTAAAGAAAACTTTAGAGTGAAACTTGTTGAAGATCACCTGATTAATAAGGATGAAGAAAAAGTGGAGGCATTCAGTGTTTTGTTTTGGTTTTTTTTCCTCTGTTTTTATTAATAGTGACCTTTGGCTGCCTGGTCCCCTGGGTCACAAGACCACAAGTGTGGGAACAGTGACTTTACATTGGCTTGAACCAGTGACTTGAACCAGCGAGGGGTTTCTTCTGCATACTAGACCATTCTAGATGTGCTTTATCTGTGGAATATGGCAGTAATATTTCAGTCAGGAGGCCAATAACAGTGGTTTAAGTCTGGCATAAATCAGCAGTGTGCTTACTCACTGAATGCAAACTGACTTCTCATCCCATCCCTTTCCAATTCCACATGAATATATGTATTCATTTTATCCATTCTTCACTCTGTGCACTAAAGTCTCCATCCCTCTTCCAGATGGCTTTGGAACTGGTGATAGTTTAATGAAAAACGTTCTCATTTAGATAATCCTGATGATAAGGTCTGGGTTTGCTCTCCTGCCTTTGTTTCCTGCCAGTGCAAATACTGTTAGGACTTGGTACAAAACGAAGGCGGATAAAAATTACTAATATCCCATGTATTGAATAGGTCTTACATCTTTAATTACTGTATAATTGCTTAATTGCTGTATAAAAGGCAGTCTTCCATAAATGTCCAGCCCCACTTTTAGGGCAGGGCAGTTGGTTGCTGTGGTTATGTGACTGGGGTGTCCTACAATTACGTGTTTTAGTGTGGCCAAACACTTCAGAGAAGAAATTAAGAGCCTGTTTTCCCCCTGTGATTCACTTTAAAGCAGAAAAGATTACAAGTGCACGCAGAGCCAAGTGTCTCCTAAGGTTTTTGGGCTTGTGTGATTGTTTTATTGCTGAAGGGTTTTAGATTAATTTTGCAAAATTAAATGATGGCTGTGATATGAGTGGTTAGCCTCAAAGTCACATTCCAGAGCTGTTGACTCATGCATAGTACAAGCATGGGGCATCTTACTATACATTCCCTTTAACATACACTCAGTCCACTCACACTAACTCCATCAGGGTGATCTGCACGTGGTGTGAGAAAATACTTGAGATGTGTGTGGCTCTGTCATTGGGAATACATCTTATTATCAGTAAAATCAGGACTGGGTGGTGGGACTGCTGAGACCATCCAGGATGGCTCCGTGGTGTTAGAGTTGCAGTTCTTCCCTGTACATGAGCCCTTTTCCAAGCTGTCTTTTGTGTGGGCTCACCAAGGTATGTGATGCATCATAGGCTTTTTGATCACATGAAGATTTCAGGGTCAGGAAGATACATCTCTTTGAATCACAACCATGCCAAGTGTAGTTTAGTACCATCTACAGAGCCACGAACATTACCCCATTATTTATGTGTCTCTTCACCATCATGGATTATATTTTAAAGCTGTGGAGATGTGGTGCTGAGGGACATGGTTTAGTGGTGGACTTGGCAGTGCTGGGTTAACAGTTGGACTCAATGATTTTAAAGGTCTTCTCCAACCAAAACGATTCCATGATTCTGTGATCCAGCTGTCAGTGGGTCAATCCAAAGCTTTGTTTAAATTTACTCTCAGATCATAATTAGAAAATGATCAGAAAACCTGTGATTGCTAAATTAGGAGACACTAAACCCTCATGATATCGTGCTGACAAAATCCAGGCCAATTCATTGAAAGCTGAGGAAATCATCCAGATTGACTTTAAATCTGACAAAAAAAAAGGTTTTTTTTTTTTGTGTATAGACACAGATCAGCAGAACCAGTAATGCTGCACTTGCAGCATACACTTGGAACTTGAAATGATCAGTTGTAAAATGTGTTATTTTTGGAACACAAGGTAGCTAATGATGATTAGAGCTTTATTATTTCACCTCTTGCTTCAACAACGTGATCCAAAAGGTTAGAGACATTTTGTTTACATCATAGACTCTACTCGTGTCCCTGGCTAATATGTATTTTCACAAGCATTGCAAGTGGCTTTTCTGCTGTGGCTCTAAATCACGTTGTTCCCTTGACATTTTGGGTGTCAATGACTGAGAAGTGTACAAAATTAACAACTAGTCTGTGCACATCTGCCTTGACCCACCAGGTGTGTTTGCATGGTGTCTAGGGGAGGTTACAGAAGGGACCAGGAATTCCTGGAGCTGTGATTTATGGGCAAGTGTTAAAGTTTAAAAAAAAAAATCACATGTAGAAAAACAAGAAATAATGAGCTTAGAAAAAGCACAGACTTAACTGATTTTAGGTATTATTGTCAGACAAAGGAATTGGAACCTCTTTGGAGGAAGAGGGCAGACAAGAGAGAAATGTTCTGGTGCTCCCCAATAAAAGCCATCGATATGACAAATTAAATGGGGTAGGAATTAAGAGCTTTGCTTAGGTTTAGTAACAAATGCTAGGTTGGGCATGTTCACAGTACCACCATGTTGCACAGAGTGCCTATATGTTTGAAATTCATATATTTCTTTAAAGATTAATCAAGCTGTATATGTTAAATAATGCAAACATTGTCCATATGATCAAAATGACTTGTCTTGAATTTGCCATAGTGGGTTAATCTTAAGGGTTGTTTTGTGTTACCTGTTCTTGCCACACTTGTTTTTTTTAACAGAATGCATTTGGCTCTTTTATTTCTGTTTTCCTTGTACCTTGACTCTAGTAGTATGTATTTTTCTCTCTAGTTTCATATTATAATATCAAGTGCATTTGGACCTGTATGCCTTATCCATATTTATTAATTGAGTTCAATCTTCCTGTGCACAAAGAATCAGCATTTTTGCATTTGGAGAGGTGGTCCAAAAGCCTTGAGCTATATGTAGGGTTAGCCAAAGAAGAGGCACCTGGAGCTGTGGTTCATACAACAGTCCAAACCACCCAAATCACTTTAGAGGATTTTATTTACCTGAACAACAGAAAGGGGGGTGTGGGTAGAGTTCAGTGTCTTATCAACTAATTGTGCTGCAGCCTCATTGGATACCAAAAGCTTGTTACAATATTTGCCTTTTTTTTCCTCCTTTTAAAGCTCCTTTCTTCTCTCCACACCCCCAGCAGAGAAGTAACACAAATTCATTACTAGCAACATTGCCTTAAAACATACTAAAATAAGTATTAACAGACTATATTTTGGTAATTATGACATTATTGATAAATATTGCTCTTAGAATTTCAGAGTAGAGCATCTTCATTAAGAAATAAATGTGCTTTTGTCAGAGCAAGATGTTCAGCAGTTTGTTTTTCACTTTGCTTAACACTGAGTGAGTGTTAACTTTAAATATTATAGAGAAAAGTAAAAAAATCATGTGGGAGATGTATGACTTGGTTTCAAGTGCCATCACCATTGATGATGGTGGCTAGCAAAGCAGACCAGAACAGGGGGTGCCTTTTGGGGTTTGTTGCAAGGTTCATCTGCAGTTTGATGTCTTGTATATAGCTGTATAATCTTGTATATAATACTCCTCATTAAGTGAAAAGTGCTGAATTATACATTGAAATGAAGTGGCAGAAGTGATGATGGTGAGCTCTTCACTCGTGTCCTCCCAAGGTGATTTTTCCTTCTGCTCGTTGGCACTGGACGCACGTTAAAAACCTTGCAAAAGAATGCACAGAGGAGCTTTTCAGAACAATAAATGACACGATTGTCTGCAGATTTTTCCCAGTGAACGGCCATAAAATTAATTACAATTTATTTTGATCCTAACAGTTACAAATTTGCATTCAAACAAACAAACACCCTCTGTGCTGTGGGTTTTTTTTTTCATAAAAGAGATGCCAGCTAGACGCTACTGGGAATATTTTTATCCCCAAGGTCTATATTAATCCTTTCTTGCTCAAAGACACATTTCTGAAATATTTATCATAAACCTGCCATGCTGTTGTCACATTGTTCCTCTGGTGGTGTGAGCAGTTCTGGGACTTCTGCCAGCATTGTTCCTTCCATTCAAAGAGGAAATGTGCTACGGAGTGTCTGGTTCTCGGGTGAATAGCACGATGCTTGTTCATCAGCCTGACCCTGGTGATTCATAACCCAAATGTCTGATGCCATGCAAAGCAGGAGTAGCCAGTATGTGGCCTGTCAGGTTTACTGGCTTTATATTTGCAAGTATAATTTTAATTGTACGTGTCCACAGCAAAGGGGGGGAAGGGTTGATTTTAAACGGGAGTCAAATCTTTGAAAAACCACGTTTGGGTTGCTTGAGTTCTACAGATAATTAGATGAAAACTGAATGAGGCTGAGGCTTTGATTTATAGCTTTTTTTTTTTAATTAGAAAATATTATGGCATTCGTTCTGCTGTCTTTGTTACTGAGACTGAATAGCTGAGAAACATTTATACATCCTGGAAAAGGGTCTTGCACCTCTTGAACTCGCAGTGTGTTCAAAATGTGTGTGGAACACCTCACTCAGAAGAATATCCAGTCAGAGGGGGTTCATTTATGACATTTCAGTTTCATTTGGTAAGCTAAAATTAGTGTTTCTTCCAAAGAATTTGTGTACAGCAGAAGAGGCAGTTTGCAGACTTATTTTTTTTTCTTACATGCTTTGCAGTTTTAATTAGTTGTGGGGTTTTTTTTAAATAACATATGGCTTGAATACATTACTCCTGTGGTTAAATTTAAAATGCAGTTCTGTTCTAGCTCTGAGTATTCTGGAGAATAGCAAAAATAATTTGATAACACTATTCCCTTATGAAAGCATTTAAAGTATAACAAGTGTTTCCATCTCAGGACTGTGAGGTACCACGTGGTTAAATTATATGTTGCACTTGAATATATCATTAATGAGCTTCTTGAGCCAAACTTTGACAGTTATTCTAAAATTGTGCCAATTTGGGGATTAGTTTTTAGTATGTGATAGAGTCTACCTGCAGAATAGCTCTCTTAAAAGGTGATAGCTTTTGTAAATAAAAATAAATTATTTAAATTCATTATGATAGCCAAGTTAAAGTCACATAAACAAGGATGTTTCTAATAGCAGCTAAATTGCTTTTGTAAATAAAAATAAATTATTTAAATTCATTATGATAGCCAAGTTAAAGTCACATAAACAAGGATGTTTTATTCCTTGTTTATAGGAATAGACTAAATTTTAGCTAAATTTTATACACATCAACACGAAGTTCAAGACAAGTAATGGGGAAAATAATAAGAATTCTTTCAACTTTCAATTCCTGGGGCCATTGAAGGTTTTATGGTCTAGGTGCAGTTGTGAGTTTGGAGACCTAGGATACTTCTGGAGCAGGTTGTTGTTAATGTCACCTGCTGTGCTGTCCCCATAGCACTAAATTCTGGACTTAGTGCTCAAATTCCTTGTTGTCAGTGGCTCTGAGTTCTCTTGTCTGCTGGAGTCTGCTGCTGCATTGACCTGAGATCTTGTGCTGAGATCTTACTCTTGCTTCTGGGATTCCAGAGGCTGGGAAAGGAGCTGCCTTTACTGGAATCTGTGGGTGTACAACAGCAATACTGTGACAGAGGTGGAGGAACTGGCTTGGGAAAGGATGGGATCCTTTAGGGAAACCAGAGTATCTTTTACCTCTATGTGGACATCTCATTTTCATTTTTTTTTTAAAAAAAGAAGGATTTCCACTCATTTTCTCTGTTTTCTCACTGACTGCTAATATTGATAACAGATAACATATATGGGTCATTTTTTGGTGGAAAGTGGTGAATTTGAGGTCATTATATAACAAAAAAGATTAAAAAAGGATGTCACTACCTGTCAAATGGTTTGATTTCTAAGTGAATATGTGTATTGTCAATATTACAAACTCATCCAGGAACCTGAAAACCAAGAGTTGTTTCTTTCCTCCTGTGTCATTGCTGGTGACAAAGAACAAATGATAACTAGGATTGTATTTTGATGCACCCCAACAGAGTTCCAGTCAGCCTGCAATAACATGGATATGAGTTATGATAAATAAAAACTATCACAGTAATAATTACTGCTATAGCTCATAGTAGCTTTTAAGTTATAGACTCAGCAGGTCTTCATCATCAGTTTAAGGACTATAAGAATATGGTCCCATTGTAACTCTCCTCTCCATGTTTGGCTTTTAGAGTTGGGATTTTGTTCTTGGTTTTGACCAGCTTTCTTCCAAATTCTTTACTTAGAGGGTATCACTTCTTAGTGAGGCTACAGGAAAAGCTCAGGTCATGCTTAGGCCATTGATAAATCCGAGCTAGTGCTTCCCCAGAAAAACATTGTAGGTTGTTGTTTTCAAGGGAAATGTTATTAGACAGACAGTTAATTAAATTGGATTAACTATTCATCATCTGAAAGATTCACTCTCCTGCCTTTCTTCTGGGTAGAGACAAACCAGAGTGGTTTGTCTTTCACAGACAGTGATGGATCTTTGTACCAACAGAAGCAAGGTAAGATGCCATCCCTGAAAATGGCAATGCTGATTTGGGTAGGTTTACCTGCATTTCACTTCAGAAGTTTTCCACTTTCACCAGCCATTGTGAAGTTCCTAACGTGGCTGGAAGCCCAGCTAAAATCAGAGTTAGCTATGGCCATTGTTAATCACATTCAAGTTGTGCTCCCAAGGTTCTGCCATTAGCAAATCAGTAAATAATTTACAAGGGCCAGTAAATAAGGTAGAAAACATTTGCTGTGTCTTAAAAACCAAATATGATGCACTAAGTCCTACGCTTAAAAATAAGTATTTATCTACTAGAAATGATTTCTTGGCACATGGATCACTTGCTGTTGTGTTAAGAGTTTGTTTCACTTCATAATTTAGGAGAAACCAATTTCCCTGTTAGGTATTGTGTATTAAATGCTGGCTTTTAAAATTGTTCTAAAATTTAGGCTAAACAGCTTGGCCTCTGTTATGCAGACAGCCATCTATTCAGATCAGTAGCACATATTTTGATCACTGAATGGTCGTATGAAAACCTTTGGAGGGTTCCAGGGTTTAGCACTCTTGTGGATTTCTGTTAAATTAACTACAGAAATTAAACCATTTTTTTTCTGACACGCTCCATTATCTGCCTATCCAGAAAGAAAAATCTTTCAGAGTAAATAGTTAAAGATAAATTTGCTTAGCCACTATTTCCCAGCTTCTTGCTAAGCAATTTAATAGGAAAAAAAAAAAAGTATTATCTTTAAATTTGTTAAAGTTGTCATTCTATTTAGAGTCAGACGAGCCTGAGGTCTAAAGTGACGTGATTTTGGTCAAACTGACCCTGAATTCTTGACTGTAAACACCATAAATCTTCCCTGCAATAATTAGTTTCACATTGTAAAGGCCATGCTGTGAAGGGTAATCCCTCATGCAACAAGTTAAGTTTCTAATTTGTTTTCCATAGCACAATGAATTCCAAAAGCTTTCACCATGTTTCTGGCGAGTCATTTATCAGCTTCATAATAAAGCATCCAAGGGACATTGCAGATCATCTGCAATAGGAACCAAGTTGTGTATT
Source organism: Merops nubicus (assembly GCF_000691845.1). NCBI lineage: Eukaryota > Metazoa > Chordata > Aves > Coraciiformes > Meropidae > Merops > Merops nubicus. The sequence continues at coordinate 49,748 of NW_008580803.1, read as the reverse complement.
TCTTGATAGCTTTCATCCTTCATTCTGTTTTATAAAATTTGAAATGTAAAAATCTTTCTGAAAAACAATCAAAATCTGTAAGCTGAGCCCAGAGATTGTTTCTCTATTCATTTTCATGTAGAGAGTATATCAAACTGACCTCTGTAATAGGCCATTCTTGTGTTTTTCCATTGAAATACAACTTTACAGTATAGAATATATAGAGTTTTGCATGTCTATGCTTTATAGAGTAATAAAATATTTAGTATAATTCCTCCTCAGGTAGGTTTCAGTAATTGGTTTGACAGCAGTAGTGTATATCTCCAGAGCAGGCATTTGAACAGCAGCTTTTCAGTCACTGCTAAACTCAGTAACATTCCAGGTCCCATCTGGAGTCCAGTGAGATCTTTTTCACTTTTCTCAGTATTTCAGGTTTGTTTGGATTTTGCATTGTTTCAGGAGGTCTGGTGTAAAAAAACATTTTGTGGTTTGTTTTGTGTTTTTGGGGATTTTTTTTAAGGAAGCTGATTTGGGGGAAAACACATCAGTCATTTTTGACTCAAGTGAGTGTCCCTTTAAACATCATTTTGGTTCTGTGGTCAAGCAAAAGTCATTTCAGCCAAGTAGCTAAAAGAAGTCAGTCAAAACCAGCATTAATTATGACATATATTTTCTAGAACAATTTTGTTAGGTAAAAAAAAATCTGCCTTTCTGCTTCAGCATCTGTGAATCCAGAATTCCAGACCTCAGTCCTTTTCTGTCACTCTTGGAGTGTAGCTTGACACACAAGAGCACGTCAAAAATGTTTAGAGGAGAAATTGAGCACCAGCCAGGAACCCAACTGTGTAGATCAACTCTACAGGGAATGGGGACTCTTCTGTTCCCAGTTTCATTCTGGCTCAGAATGAAAGTTCTTGTGCAATTAAAACCTGTCATGAAAGAGAAAAAGGGGGAAAAAATAAGCAAGAAATAAAGAGAAACAGAGTTGGATGAGATGAGGTATCCACAGACAGTGGGAGATTAGTGGAGGATCTGCAAGCAGGTTGTTCTCTAGCATAACAGACCTTCCTTTGATGGCATCAAAGAAGATGCTAGCTCAAGAAGACCTAGCTCAAGAGCTTTGTTTCTTGCTCAGGTGGCTTGTTTGAGAAGAGTTATTTTGCCTAACAGTAGCCCAGTGTCAGTAACCATTATTTTCTTACCAGCTGCCTTTTCAACACAGCTGTAAATCTACAGAAATGGTGCTGTCTGGTGAGGCACGGTGGTGAGGATGTTGTTGGGCTCATGAGTTGGAGCTGAAGGGGCCAGAGGTGTTTGTGACAGAGGCTGTTGCAGTTTCAGGGGATGCATAGTAGGAGGTTGGAGGACTGGGCTTGATCTCCATTAGGGCTGAGTGTTGGTGATTAGTGGTTTGATGCACAGGTTTTGGTGCTTTTGAGGACTTTATTAGTAGGACAGCTGCTTACTGATGTTTATCATCACCATTCAGCATATACTGAATCTAGAGCATGTACTCTTGTCCTGGTTTTCAGGCCTCATCACTGAGCACCACCCATGTCACACCAGCTCTGTCTCCATTAATATTGTCATCCTAGCAGGAAGACTCCTTTCAAAAATAACAAAGTGGATCAATAACAAATCCAGGCTTAAAATCCAACAGCTTTTAAAGGCCAAGCAAAAGTCTTTCCTTTCTTCTGTAATTCCCTGCTTCACTCAGCAGAGACACTGAATGAGAATGGTGAGTTCATGCATGGTCAAGGATTGTTCATCCCTGTGTCCTTCCTGCTGCAAACATTTCAGAGGTTGGACCAGTATAACTATTAGCTGTTGAACCCCTAATAGCTGGGATAATATGAGCTAAAAGATTTCTTCAAAGCAAGCCATGCTGTACAGTTATTTGACTATATGGTGACCTTATTGCTAGTGAGGTTTATTAACTTATTGTGAGTCTAGGCCCAGCTGAACAGGAGGCTGTGTCCTTCAAGCTTCTCTGATGTCTCTATGTGCTTAATAACAGCACCAGATGTGTTTCTTAGTTTTGGCACAGCATTGCTGTGCTCATCTCTTTACAAGCTGTAACACTGACTTGTCATCTCCTGTTCATCCTTGTGTTCCATGGGACTCAATTCAGTGCTCATCCTGCACCTACACCTTCCTTCCTCAGGAGTCAGAAAGCCTAGAGATGTTGTCCCTTAATAGATATATTAATATATACCTGAATATATGTTCTTCAGAAGTTTTGGGGGTGTATTATTTGAAAAACTACCTCAATCATTTTGAAATACACTTTCCAAGTTGAGAAAACCCCCAAGAAGATGATCCCATTGACTTAGTCTGAGGCCTAGACTTCTCAGCACCTAAGGTCCCTTCAGAAACTTGGTCAGGACTTTCCAGGAAAGACCATCTCTCTTCCTTCTGGCAATGATGATAACCCCTACTGCTTACAGAATGTCATTTAAATGACTTAGAGGCTTTTGGCTTGCTCGTGGATGACTCTTGATGAAGGTTGGCTTCAGCTATAGATTTGGGATCATTTTCACAGGGAAGCTCAATCATTAGCACTAGTCAGCAATTTGTTGTGAATTTCTGAGAGGGGAGAGCTGTCAAAAAAGAAATTTGGCTCATCTTCAAAAAAACCTTTTACAACACAGTCTGCTAGAGCATTGTTGCAGTATTTGAAAATCCTCTTGATTTTTTTTTCTTCTCTCTGCATCTTCTGGGACAGGAACAATTTCTGAAACCATGTATGTTTTCACAGAACAAAAAAAAACTCTTCTTCACTCAGCTCTTCATCCTATCCACTAGCTGTGGATCTGCCCCACACTATTCTGTAAGCCCCTTGAGGTGTTAACTTGGTACTCATCAACATAAATAGCTACTGAAATCTTTAAAAACCCTTACACAGAAATGGTACTTACCATCTATTTGGACAAGGTGCAGAAGAAATCACTGATATTATGCTGCTTTATTTTAAGGATCAAAACCTGCAAGAAAATCTTCTTGTTCCACCCCCATGCTCAGCCACACATTTGGGGTTTTTTTAATGCTCCTTTGCCAAGAGTATCATTAAAAATCTTGCACATGAAAAGTTCTTTCATGTTTATGTTGCAAGTTTAATTTTTTGGATATCAAGCTTTTTTCTGCATTGAGTATATTTTGGATTCTTGAAATCAGCTGGGCTACGACTTCTTTAAACCATGCACAAAACCTGTGTTTATAGTATGACTTAGTTCACCTTGTGCTACATGAACATAATACTTTTTTGGAAGTATAGCTGGAAAAATTGAACAGACTGTCATACGACAGCTGTTTATAATCAAAGAAATATGTTTCAAAGAGTTTTAAGACCTTTATAAACTACACATGCAAATTACTTTGGGTTTTTTGCTTTCCTGAATTCGGTCGTGAGTGCCATTGCTTTGTTATTAATTAGTTACAACCCTAATAGAGCCTTTTGAGACATTTAACTTCTCTTACATCACCCAATCAAAGGCACATGCATGTTGTGCTGCCACAGAACATGGAATAATTAATTTTTAATGTTCTGTTTATTCCTCTAGTGCACAGTTGTTGTTTTTTTTTTCCTAAAAATAGAATGCATACTGTTTAAAAACCAAAGAGATTTGATTGGACATCAAATGTATTTGTGTGCTCTTTGCAGCAAGAACAGCTAGTGAAATATCTGAAATAAATTGGCAAGGAAGTGAACTCCTGCTCCATGCACTTCAACTCCCTTGGGAGTGTGCTGTTCATTTGTTCATACACACAAGACATG
>NW_008580803.1:29931-45963 GCF_000691845.1 Merops nubicus | reverse complement strand
TTCCTGCTGTGTTTCTCTGTTTTTCTTTCATTTGCATGCAAACACGCAGGACTGGAGTTCTACAAATTTAACTGCTGTGATCCATGGGAAAATCTGCTGCATTTGCATGCATAAGTATGCAGGGTTTCAAACAGGAAAAAAATTCATAGTGAAATACAAGTCTGTGTGCATCTGTAAGTATTCAAGAGACATAAATATGCACAGTTAATAACACCCAAACAGAGCAGGGTGAAGGCAATGTGCATTTCTTATCTACCTGATGCTTATCCCTGTGTGGCTAAAGAGAGGTAGAAAGCTCCTTTGCAAACCTTCTCAAGCAGTTGACATTGTTGCTGTTATTTTTATCCCAAACTCTACCATATTTATTTTTTGGGGCTGTTTTGCCAACAGGGCAGGAATCAGCCCCACGTGGTTTATACAGGGGGCTGAACTGCATGCACCTCTTGCTTGTTTGTCAGCCAGAAATAGGAGAGTTGTGTTTGTAGGTGTTAGGACTCAAACCTGAAGAATATAAGGAGAAAATCACCCAACAGCCATGTTCTGTTAATAAGAGCTAGAAAAAGCAACCCAGAGTGAAGAGGCTCACAGAGTGAACTGCTAACAGAAGCACAAATGGGTATCAGTTAGCCAGGAATGAACTGAGGCTGGAAAAAGGAGAAAAAAAACTCACAACAAGGAAGTAAGGTTCTGGAGCTGCCCTCCAACAGGAGTTTGAACAGCAGGAGCCAAACTGGTACCTGCCAACTTGAGTCTCAGTTGATGGAGGAATTCTGTGTTGTGGTAACTGAAATGCAGATGGTCCTTCCCTCCAGTGGGTGTTTGAACAGATTCAGGGGCCCTGCACCCCATGTTTCAACTGTGTTTCCCCAGAAGTGAAATTAAAGTGAACACTCCTGCTGGCAGCCTATGGTGGGATCAGCACTTCTGCAAGCAACAAAGCTGGGAACAAAATGCTTAAAGGAATAATTTGTACTCCTTTTAAATGTATGCATCCTTCTTATTTAAGGCTCAATGTCCCCTTACAGAATTACAGGCTTAACTCCAGCCACCACAGCAAGAAGCTTAAAGTCTGCTCCCATCCTCTGAACACCTTGCTCTGTCCTCACCTCCCTCACCCCACAGTTCTTTTGAAAATGGCAGTTGTTGCTTTCTTTGCCAAAGGATACCAAATCCAGAGCCACACCTGATTCCTGCTTTATTAATCCAATCATAGTGCTATTAATCCCAGCATTGAGGTTGATATAAACTAATAACAAGTGACTAGAGAGTAGCTCCAGGTCTATCATGTTAGTATCAAGTCGAGTATAAGGCAAATGGATATAAACTTAATTGTTGGAGTGTAAGTCCTTCAATTTAAGCTTTTTATATCAGAGTAGTATTTTAAAGGCATCACAGCTCATTTTTTAAAATAACTTAATTAAAAAAATTTCCCAAAATTTTCTACTCTACTCTTTGTGGTGAGGTTTTCCTAGATAACCTTTCTTTGGTTATAGTCTTCCTTTTCTCCAGTTTTACTATCAGGTCATAAAATTGTGACATTTCTTTGTCCTCAGCTACTTATCCTAAATATGTTTTGTCCTCTGTGCAACAGGTCCAGGTGATGTATATAAATAAGTTTGTGGGTTTAAGCCTGAAAAAGGAAAAACAGCATATGAAAGCAAAATCTATTCCCCTCCAGCAGTGTCCCAGGGAATGCTGGTGTACCACCCAGGCTTCAAGAACAGCCTTGCTTATGAAAGCAAAGGCAACACAGAATCAAACAATGGTTCAATTTCATGCCTCATTTCAGACATCGTTAAACATATTTGGTTTCACCTCATCTTCATCAAGGGCCCAAAAAGAGACAGGAGCCCTGATTAATGTATATTGCAGCAAAAGAGGGAGAGGGGAAACTTCATAAATCATTTTTCTTTTTTTCTGATTTCTTTGCTTCTTTGCCCACTGTTGTGCAGCTTTTTACTCCTCCTTTTTTTAAGATTCTTCTTCCTTTCTGTTTATTCTTCTCATTGCTCCAGAGGACAGTTATTAGGCTGGCAAAAATCAGCTTGGCCTTGCAAAGTTGCCTGTGATTGTTTCTTCTACAGATTACTGCTCTCAGGGGAATTTCTGTGCTGCCTGATCAACACCTTGGTGCTCTTCCTCTTTACTTTGTTTTACAAAACAGTCGAAGACCCCAAATGGAATAACCGTTGGGTTTTATTTACTTAGTTTCTCCAGTACAGAAGAAAATATTAGCACTCTGCTTTATGGGCTCTCTTTATTGCTCTTCTCCTGTATGTGTTTATAGCCAGTGGCCAAGGAGATGAAAACCTGTTTAGACCACTCTGGTGCTGTTGAACTCACAGAGGAATGTCTACTGGCTATGGTGGATACTGAATTTTCACTCTCCATGTGAAAATGTGAGAAAACCAAGACTTTGTTGTCACTCTTCTTCCTTTGGGAAAGTCCAGGAAGAGCAGGCTCCAGGATGAAGCTACTCTGTCACCATGTAAGATGCCAATGAGTGATCTATAGGATGTGGTGCCCTGTCCTGAAATAGATTGTACCTGCAGGAGTAATAAAATCGTGGTACCAAGGACTGTCTGTGTAAGCTACTCAGAATGATCAAAAAGACAATGCTCCAAGGAGTAGAGGCTTTGTAGTTGTTAGAAATGAGCTGCTTAATCAGCAGGCATAAAACTTGAGAGTTTTAGTTTGTCCTCCTATGGTTATGTTCAGTTTCATGCTCATTTCCCATTTCCTCCTCTCTCTCCCAGCTCTGCTCACACCATCTCTTTCTCCTGCTGCTGAGCATCATCTCCCTCTCCTGCACCCTTACTGGCACATTTATTTCTCAGTCTGTCCCTTTCCCCAGCCAGCAGCCAAGCTCCACATGCTGGATTAGTGGGACCTGCTGTGCCCAAGAGCGATCTTGTTGTCCATTGAAACCTTGGAGGCCGGTGGTGCTGGCACATAGGAGAAGACTTCCCAGCCTAGGTGGAGTTTTGACCTTCGTTGTTCAAAGGAGGTACAGCTAATTCGGTCTCACCTGAACCCACAGGGTTTGCCAATAAAACAGTTTGATGTAGTGCTTTAGAGGTGGTTGGATTTTGAAACCTTTGGAGAAATTTTCATTATAAACTAGTGACATGACAGCAAGCTCTTGAACTCAACCTGGCTTTTGTTTACACAAAATCTAGAGGACTGAGAGACAAGGACTTCTCCAAGGGCTGTTGTATCTAATATCAAAACCATAAGCTGACCATGATGATTTACATAAATGCCACGATATGTGATTTTAATGAAAGTTAGCCTTTCGTATTTTCAGTGCAACCTCTTGCCTCTATCACGTGGAGATCTGAAGCAACCCTTGCAAAACTTCCTCAGCTCAGCAAGCTGGCTCTTAAGCTAACAGCTAATACAGTGCAGAGATCAAAAGGGTTCCTTTGGTTTTTTTTGGAACCTGCACATTCAGATAAGATCTACATGAGACCACGCGGAATATTTTTCATGTTACATCTGTGGTTTACCAGAAGTGACAGTATCACATAATTAGTGATGTAACGTTTGAAACATTTGGTAAAGTCACATGTGGATCTAATCTTTATGCCTAGTGGAGCTGTTAATATTTGTGTAGGCTGTAACTTCTTTTCTTTAATGTCTTTATAGCTCATAGTTGATTGGAATGATGGCTATTATAATAATTCTCTGCCGAAGGGTAAAACTTATTGGACATAAATGAACTAATACTTCTTAGATTCTGGTTGATTTTGCACCAATAAAAAAGCCAAGATTCGTCACCTGCCTAATCCCAGACCTGACTCAGAGTCCATTTCTTAATCTCTTAAAATTTAAATAGCGATAGGTAATCTTTTACTGGTAATGTTAATTACAAGATATAAGAACTGTCATTATGATATAATATTTTATGAGCAAAATATGAAGGCTCATGAAGAGTAGAACTGAAAATTAATTACATTTGTAATTGTTTTCCCTGATGTTAGTCTCACGCTGAGGGTAACCTGTGGCACGTTCTGAAGTGCTTGGCTTTGGATTAAGAACAGAAATTTTGTCTACAGCTTTCTGGGTTTCACTGCAGGGCCAAAATGGGTCATGACTCACCAGGAGGAGAGATCTTTCTGTGTTGTGGTGCAGGAGGGAGGCACCTTCTTGAGTGCTGTGGACACTTCCCATGCTGTAGTGCTCGTGGGGGTCTTTGGGAATAGCAACAGCAGTATTTCTTTACATGTGTTCTTCTTCTACAAAATAATTCCTTCCTAAATAGAAAGACTATTTCTCTCCTAAACTGTCTCTGAAGCTCTTGCTGGTGAAAGAGGGCATGGTGAGAATGTCCCCACCTCTGGCACTGCAGAGATGCACTGGCTCTGAATTCAGTGTCTGCAACAAACCGGAGATTGGGGTTTGATCTTTTCATTTGTTCAGACTTTTTAGATCTTCTCTTTCCACCTCCATGTTTATTGGCTGCATGTCTTGCACATTCCCTCTTTGGCAATACCCAGTATTATCATTGGTTCCAGTTGGGATAAGATTTTGTTGCTTGTAACACTAGTTTTGCACGTTGTTGCCATTGAAGAAATAGTGGTGGACAACTTTCAATTGTCTGTTTGAACAAGTGGAAGTGATGCATCTTTTTTTGGAAAGAGCTTTCAATCTCCTGATGGAAAGCTCTGTATTAGAGGTGAGAAACCAGTGTTTGTCGTTTGATGCCCTCAGTCTGCCAAGCTTGGTGCTGCACGTGCATCTCTTAGAGTGCCTACTCCCATGGCAGCAACAAGGACAGAGGCCTCTCTGTGTGTATGTGAGCATGAAATCAAAGAAAGGAGCACACCCAATTCTCCTTCACTTATTACAATCAACACTTAAAAACTTGGGGAAGCAGAATCAGTAAGGTTGGCAATTTGAAGATGGCTGTGGTGTGAAACATCTGAACAACTTAGATTGGATTTCTGCTCTTTCTTGAGAGGAGGCCACTCTATGTCTTACCAAAGTTATGGGAAATATTGGTTTGATTTTTGATTTGTTTTTTTTCTTTAGGTGTCTGTAGAAAGCACTGGCAGGTTCTTTGCCCTGTTTTTGCTGTGTTTTCTTCTTCCCTCTAAGCAGCGTGGTGCACCATATACAATCAATTCTCAGTCAGTCTGGGAATAACTGAACAAATTTTAAGTTGGGTTTCATAGGGTAAGTTGTCAGATACGTGCAATAACAAAAAATGACTAAAGACTTAGCTGTTCAAAGACCAGACTTTCTCTAATGGCCACTTGTTGCAAACGAGCCTTGTCAGAGTGGCTGTAATGTTCACTACTGTAGCACTTTCTTTTTTAATGAATATTATGAATTGTGACATTGAGTGGAACTGCTTGTGATAATAAACACCAGACTCTGTATAATAGATGTTTGCATGCCCTGGCCCTCACAGTTTCTTGCATCGGCTAATGAGAGTATTTTATATGTGCAAGTGTCAGAGAAATTTAACCATGCTCTGTGACTAATACTTAATAATAAGTCTAGATACAATCAACAAAGTATCAGCAGAATTGCGTGCAAGAGAGTTTGGGTTAAATAACCCTTTTATTTTGAATTTATTGTAGTTACATGGATACGGTTCGGAGCACACGAACTCCAGGTTTTGATCCACTGGGATGTACATGATAAAAATTAAAGGATTTTTTTGGTTGGTTTGGTTGGTTTTGGATTTTTTTGTGTTTGGTTTTTTGTTTGGTTGGTTGTAGGGGTTTTTTTTGTAATTCAGGAGTTCAAAAATACTTTTTCATACGGACATTTAATCTGTGGAATGATTCTTGGAAATCCTTGTGCATAGAGGCTTTTAAAATTGAATGCTGTAAAACGTTCATGGGTTATATGCATAGAACACTGGCTGAGAGACAGACAAAAGGGTTCAACTAATTTCATTTCCTCCCCTGTTATTTTTTCAGCAAGTTGCTGCCAGTTTCTGTCTGTGCCTATATCAAGGTCCCTGGACTCACTAAATCTCTCACTGGTTGAGTGCTTTCAGCTAGGACAAAATGCTAGCAAGTTCTAGTCTCTTTTGGGGGTGAGGAAGAAAAGAGAAGAAAAGGCATAATTAGATACCTTGAACCCTTCTGCAACCTGTGATTCTGGGCTACCATGCTCAGAGAAAGAAAAGGAAAGAGCAGAGAGGGTCCTGGGGTGGTGTGTTGGCTGAGGAAGATGCGGTTGTGCCGTGATGTGCAGCAAGTCATATTTCCAAGCTCTTTCATTAAGCAGGGTGACAGCCTGTTGGTTCTCCCTGTGGTTTCCAGCTCTGGTTTTAATTATCCAGGCCTTTATGATCTTCCCTCGGTGTAAATAACCCACCAACAAAACACTCTGCTTTGAGGGGCAGCGTGGAGGTGGAGATGGTGGCCAAGTCCCACCTTGCAGGAGCCTCTCCGGGCCAGGGGGCAGCAGTGAAGGACGTGGGCAGTGAAGGACCTGGGCTCCTTTCCTCACCAGTGCCAGAGGCAGAGCTTTGCTAGGCTTGTCACATTCTCTGGCGTGCTGAGTTACATGCAAAGAGCAGATATTTCTAAAGTACTGCATTCATGGTTCATTTGGATGAGCAGGCATTTCTAATTTGGCACCAGCCTAATGAAAAGATGCATTCCAGTCCAGATTCCAGCAGCTGCAGACTTCATTGACTCCAAAGATAATGCCTTTAGTTTTGGCTGAGGAACTCGAGTGATACTTCAGCTAACGGCTTCTAAATCCAACGGTTGTTATACTTTGAGAAAAATAGTGGGAAAAAAACCAGCTACACTTTAAATCCACCCTTCTGTTAGTTTTTGTTTGATTTACTGTTGAAATATAGATATACTCTAGTAGATTAAGCAAGAATTTATGGCATGTTTTATATGCAAAAAAAAACCCAACCCCAGAGCACATCTGACAGAGGAGGTAATGCAGAGAACTCTGATTTAATATATAAATACTAAGCAGTTTTGCTAGTAGTGGGAGTGAGTTATGTGCTTTCATTTCTGCATTTCTTTGGATTCTGAAGGGTAGCAGCTGAGGTGGAAATTTAATTCTATTATATGTTGGGAGGGGACTACAAGGAATGGGGGGTGTAGCCTTGCACGCTTGAGAATAAAGGTAAAATTTAAAGAACAGATTAGATTCAAAGTCAGAAAAAGTATCTCATTTATACATTTCACTTCCAATGTTCTTTATAAATAATCTGCATTGTCTACTTCCAAACTGACTGAAGAAGCCTGTTCCTGAGATAAATGCTCTTCTAATTTAAATACAGAGCAGAGGAGTCCCTGCTCATGACAGTTTGATAGAAGCATTTATCTGCTGCTTCTTTTGCTTGCTCTCTTTGTTTTGACCTAAAAATCAGTGTTGAACTTACTTTGGTAGATAAAGTTGAGGGATAAATCCATTAGGCTTCTGTTGATATCTGAAATGTGATCACTTGACACCTAATTTTTATAGCTATGAACACATCAATAGGACAGAATGTCTTTGCCCTGCTAACTCCACTTCACCACCAACTCCTGTAGCCCTCACAAGACAGATGTACTTGCTCATTAGGAAAAGAAGGCAGAGGCTATGAAAAAGGAGGAACAAAGGTATAAAAATTATGCTTTAAACTTTATACCAAATTTTTACACATCTGGCTTTTATGCACATTTAACTCAAACTTTGAAAGTCCTATATTTTAAGAATATCATGTTCCTTTCAATGTTTTTGCACTTTTTTGCTGTAGAAGTTTCCAGGCTTTTTAATATGGTCTTAGAACAATACAAAAAGGTTTATTAATTATAAAATTGTGTGCAATACAGTGATAGAGGGGCATGGTGATAGACTAATGGAGTGGAATCATGAAAGATCAGCACAAGCAACGTAAGGAATGTGTGGTCTTGCCAGTCACTGCACTAGGGTGACCTGTTTGGCTGTTTAAAGTGTAGAATTTGGAAATATCACCTTGAGCTGCTCAGGGAATAAATGAGAGAGGCAGTGATTTCTCACCTGGAGGGGTAGAATCAGGTAAGGAAATTCTGTAGATTCTTGAATAAAAATAATTCAGCTGCTAAAAGTTACTTTTTGATGACACGTTTGGGATTCATGTATGGTTGGCTCTTAAATCAAGTTACTTGAGCTTTTTATAATACCAATTTAGGAATATGGGAATTTAGTTGCAAACAGCCAGACTTGAGACTCTCACCTGAAAAAAAAACCAATTATAATGATATTTTTTTTCCCCACACACACCTTTCTTTGCAGAGTGATAGCTGCTATCTCTTTTGATTGTATTCCATTTGTATAATTAGCATGTTTTATTTCAGGATAAGCCAGGCTTCATGATAGATGAGCTTTCACTTGCAGAATGGGCATATCAAATACAGAAAATCCTTTTTTGTGGTTTGGTGGGGTTTTTTTGAGCTTCTGTGTTTAATCCTGGCTTCACTCAAGATAGCCCAGAGCCTCATTTTTCTTGTTTTTTCTTTTTTTCCTCAGGTTTAGCAAAGTGTCCTTTGACTTGGGCACTGCTGGCCTATGAAAGTTTTTAAAGTTGAAATTGCCTAATGCTGACTTTTTTTTCCTGAATCCTGCCAGAAGAAAATCTTGGCAGTTTATTCAGATATTATCTCTTGGAATTTACTCAAAGCCTCAGTTACTCACGGCCTAGTTCTGATTTATAATTACGAGGTGGATAATCTAAATTCATCTCTGTTTTTATAGGCATCCATTCAGAGTAAGTGCTGTGGACTGGAAAAAAAATAAAAAAGAGAGAAAAAAAAAAGCCAACAAATCATAAATGTAAAATCCAGACCCAGATCTCAGAAGTGGAGAGCTATAAATGCACTTTTTGAAACACAGAAATGGCAGCTCTACTAAAACCCATGTTAAGTATCTCTGGTAGTGAATAGATATTAAAGTGCAAAAAGATTGTGCTTTGTTTTTTGTTTAAAAAAGCCTTAAAAAAAAAAATGCCTTAGAAATGCCTTAGAAAGTGTGTATTAAGTCACAATGATAACTAGAAAAAATTAGTTCTATACTTGTTACACGCCACTTTCTTTATGTGATTCCTCCTCTAATAGTGGTTAAAATGCCACCACGTTTTGCTTGATATCTTCTGTGTAAGCTCCTTTAACCTTTTGGCAACACCAAACACTGTTTTCAGGTTTCCTCACAAAATATTGCACATGTGGCTTTTATAACATTTTTGCACTTATTTTTTGATATCAGGATGAAAAAGTTAAACATTGCTATTCCTCTTCCCCAGGGGATCATTCACTGCGTTTTATCTCCTCTCTGTTGCTGAATTCTTCTGTGATCTGCACTCTTTACATATAAACCACTCACATTTTTCTGGAGGTGAACTGTGAGATGCAAAGATCTGAATCTGGGAAAGGTTGACATTAATAGTTGCAGCTGAAATCAATGGGAGCTTTACATGACTTTATCAACTGTCCTGTGATGCTGGCTGCAATTAGTTCTTCATTTTCACAACCAAAAATACAGATAAATACTGTAAGGTATTTATCTATCTGAAAAAGTTGCTGCAAAAACTTACAAGGAGCTCACCACAGTTGTTCAGTGGGTCCTGGTGCTGACTCCAGGAGAATTCTCTCAGCTGTCTGTGGTTCTTGAGCCAAGAAGAGCATGGAAACCAAAAAGTGCCAATCCAGCTTCTACCCATGTAAAGTTAGTGGATGTTTTGACCATAACCACACTGCCTTTCTGGTCTTGATCTGCAAAATGAGAGTCAGAGTTGTACCACTCAGCTGCCAGGAGTGTTTTGAAGTGAAATGTGTTGATGTTTCTCAAGTATTTATATTAACTCATGGAAAGGGCCTCGAAGCAGTCAGTCATTCTGTATTCATCATAAGGCTTGGAGAGTGTGGAGCAAATAAGGAAGGGGACAATATCAGATATTATTATAACAATGAGAGTATTAAATTATATTTTTTTTTGGTCTGTTAATTATTTATTCCTTTCTGAGATTCTCTGTTATTTATGTATATTTAGGGCAAATCATGGGCACATGTTCGCTCTCAGCACACGCTGCTCCACAAAGTTTAGAGTAAAGTTACAGATGGTTTCTAGGAAGGTACCTTTATTTTAGCTGATACAAAACAATAACCCAGTTAGATGGAACACTAGCCTACTGGTTTTGTTATACAGGGCATCACAGGTGAATAGAAAAGATACAATTTTATAGCTCACAATTTCATATGGTGATGGAAAGCGTGGCTGAAAGTGATGGGTAGAGTCAGGCACTGAAGTGCATCTGCTTCTCCTCTGCTGTTCCAGCAAGAGGTCTTTCCTCACCATAGGCCTCCAGCAACACCCAGCTGGGTTCTGGGTTTGTGGTGTGGTCTGCTGGGTGCTGTAGGGCTATCAAAACCCCTTTTCACTTCTTGCCACTTTGGATTCGGGCTCTGGAGGTAAAAGCCTCGAGGTCACTAACGCTGCACTCCAGCCAGACCTGAAGTGCTACTATTAAATCCAATAATTAGAGCTGTGTGTGAAAAATTTTCAGTAATAATTTCACTCTTTGACAGATTTGTGCCTTGCTGAAAATGTGATTTTTAGCATGTGCTGTGATTGATTACCCGGTAGTGAGTCTCTCGAACAAGAGGAACAAATTCTTTATTTTATTACCTGAAACAAAACAGAACGTCTCTCCAAATGTTAAATTAATTCAGCAGTTGGCCATATTGGTTCCATCTCAGGAAAAACCAAATCCCAATTACTTTCAGTTATCCCTAGTACCTCATAAAGAGCTGGCTCCTTTGTGTACGGTCAGCTTACAAGAACAAATGCCATCCTTAAAGGCTTGTTTGTTCAGAAAACAAAATATGCCAAAATGTTTATTTAATCTCTAAACGCATTGTATTTGAGAGGCCATATAATTGTATTTGTTCAGCACACATTTAACAATGAACATTGAATTTAAAAAGTTGGTTTTTTTTTTTCCTTGCACTGGACTATGAAAGGAACAGAACAAGCAGCAGCACACGTGCCAGAAAGTGCCTCGTGTTAATTGTGATACCAGAGATAACGTGGCTGGGGACAACAGAGCTGCTCTTCAGTTTTTGCAGGCACTCGTCTACACATGGAATTATTTATGAACAGCAATTCTTGAATAGCTCCATGTGCTGACACTCTTGTTTCTGTTTAGCTTAACACACTTTGATGGGCTAAATTAAACAGAAATAAGGCAACCTTATTCTGGAATAAGTGTGTCTACACATGGAGTTATTCAAGAATAGCTGTTCTTGCACAGTCATTACTAAATAATTCCATGTGCAGACAGTGCTTTAATCTGTCAGGTTCTTAAGTCATTTCTGAAAACAGGACTTAGTTTCCTGTGTTATTAAGGGACAATCTAAATATTTTTTATCAGAACTATTGTTTTGAAGAAAGCCTCTAAGTTCCAGCTGGTCTTGGAAGTTGTAGGCTAGATAAGGAGTGTCTTGGGGGGGGGGAGGTTGGTTTTGTTTTGTTTTTCAGGTAATGTGATGCAAACCAAGAGAAACGTCCAGCAAAATGTGTAGAGGGCAAGTGTAGAGTCTTCCACCTGGGGAGAGGTAACACCATGCAGCAGTACAGAGAAGGAGTAGACCTGCTGGAGCACAGCTCCACAGAGGAAGGGCCTGGTGTCCTGGTGGACAACGAGCTGCCCATGAGCCAGCAACACACTCTTGTGGCCAAGAAGGCCAATGGTCTCCTGAGGTGTATTCAGAAGAGTGTGGCCAGCAGGGTGACAGGGTTTCTCCTCCCCCTTCACTCTGCCCTAGTGAGGCCACATCTGGAATATTGTGTTGGGTTTGGGGCTCCCCAGTTCAAGAGAGACAGGGAACTATTGGAGTGAGTCCAGTGGAGTCTACAAAGATGCTGAGGGACCTGGAGCATCTCTGTGCTAAGCAAAGGCTGAGAGCCCTGGAGAAGACTGAGTGGGGAACTTCTCAGTGCTGATCAATAGCTAATGGGTTTGGGTCAAGCGGGTGGGGCCAGACTCTTGTCAGTGGTTCCCAGTGACAGGACAAGTGGCAATAGGCTCAAACTGGCACCTAGGAAGTTACATC
Organism: Merops nubicus; assembly: GCF_000691845.1. Lineage (NCBI taxonomy): Eukaryota > Metazoa > Chordata > Aves > Coraciiformes > Meropidae > Merops > Merops nubicus. The sequence continues at coordinate 33,907 of NW_008580803.1, read as the reverse complement.
TGAATATCAAGAAAAACTTTGCTGTGAGGTTGCCAGAGCCGTGGAGCAGCTGCCCAGAAAGATTGTGGAGTCTCCTTCTCCAGAGAGGTTCCAAAAACACCTGGACACGAAGATTGTGGAGTCTCCTTCTCCAGAGAGATTCCAAAAACACCTGGACACAATCCTGGGCAACCTTCTCTGGGTGACCCTGCTTTAACAGGGGGATTGGATGAGATGTTCTCTAGAGGTCCCTTCCAACCCACCCCATGCTGGGATTCTGTAAAAACAGCAATTTTCAATACAACAGTTCAAATGGAGAGACTAGAGCATCTAGAGTATCAGTCTCCTTCTCCAGAGAGATTCCAAAAACACCTGGACACAATCCTGGGCAACCTTCTCTGGGTGACCCTGCTTTAACAGGGGGATTGGATGAGATGTTCTCTAGAGGTCCCTTCCAACCCACCCCATGCTGGGATTCTGTAAAAACAGCAATTTTCAATACAACAGTTCAAATGGAGAGACTAGAGCATCTAGAGTATCTTTCCTAACAAGGTGGTTTGAGAGAGATGATTATTGCCTTAAGTTTTTTTTGCTTATCAGTTCTGCATCTGGTTGTATTTAAACAAAAAAAGACAAGAAATTCTAAGTTTTGTCAGTGTGGGAGCATTATTGTCAATGGAACTGTTTGCCTTAACAGTGAAGTCTTGGGTTTTATAACGAGGGGATTTTTTCCCTGATATTAAATAGAGCCTTAACAGTGAAGTCTTGGGTTTTATTTCCCTGATATTAAATAGGTACAGGGAAATTCATTACAATCAGGAGTTCAGGCCAGTGGAACTCAGTGCTTACATTGTACTTAACTCCAAACTGTCTTACTGCATTTATCCAGTTCACTCATATAAGTTACCAGTGGAAATCTGCACAGCTCGCAGGACACTGTGTTCAGCTTGGCTGTGTGAAGAGCTCTGTCATTGCCTTGAAAACAGATTACATAAGAAGATTCAGAATTTAAAACACATGTCCTGAGAAACCATCAGATTATCTGTTTATTAGAAACAACGGAGTGTTCAGAATTTCTCCATAAAGAGATTTTTTTTCAAAGAATGAAAGGTGTTCTATAGAACTTGATAAGAAGTTTGGACTATGTTTTATAATTATTTTTTTTAAAGTATGTTCTGGGTCAGAGTTATTTTTGTATTCACAGATGTAAATATACAGGATTGTAAATTCAAAGCATGAAACAAATGTGCACGATTCAGATGAGGGAGAGATGTTGAAGCAAGCACCAAATGTGTGTGGCACCTGAATGCTCAGCCTGGGCCTGGTGGTGTATGAACAGTGATGGTGCTACTGGGAGAAGTTATCTCTTCCTGTAGCACATTTCCTAACAAAAGTTGTATGCTCTGTTTTTTGGGACACAAACCTCCTGTTTTCTGTGTGCATGCAAAAAATCTGTTGTTTTCTCCCACTCACATGAATGACATTCTTAACTAAAGGCAGCCCAAGTAGTCTTCAATGTGAGCCTTTCTCCTGAACACCAACGTTTAAAAATGATCCTGCTGTGAGATCATAGCTGACTTAATTAAACCAAGGCTAATGTGGAGCAGAATTGGGCCTGACCTACCTATCACTACCCTGTTTGTTTCTCTCTTTATCATGATGGAGGTGGCTGAGAAGAATTGGACTTGCAGTTTTCCTCCCATAAACTCAGGGGAACTTTGACAAGATCAAGACACACAGAAAGCATTACTGCAAAGTCAGAAAGGGTATTTCTTTAGATTCTTTAAATATTTTTTTGCAGGTTATCCATAGGCCCCTTACTGGGCTGAGGTAATTCAGTGTGGGAGACTTGCTGAAGGAACAGGAAGGTTGTTGCTGTGCTAATGTTCAGGCACAGCTCTTCTGTATGTTACTGTATAACCAAGAACTCTTGAATCAGCAGTAGGAAGGGACTTCCAAAAAACCACATGCTACTTTTCATGGGATGCTGAGTGTGTACAACGTTGGGCTGTGGTGCTTCTGACACCCAGCTCTTGCTCAACACCCTTTGGGTTGTTTCAAATCATGGCAAGCTTACTTCCCTACATGAAGGAGCCTACAAATCACACAAAACAGGCATTTTGGTTAACAAAGCCAACAGGCTTGCATTAGGAGCCTCTCATTTATCTCCCTGACAAATGCATATTGATCACAGCAGTCCTATGTAGGCTGGGATTTGGATGTTGCCAGATAGGCTCACAGAGCATTACAGACACGCTGATGGATCTGTCCTTCAGGTTGCTTCTGGTGTTTGTGCATAAACAGGACAATTCTGTCAGGAAAATGAAAGCAAGTGCTCTGGTTTTTGGAGTGAAAAGGCAGTGCTACCTTTCTACCTTCAAGGGAAGGATGCTTGGGGAACTGCTTTGTATCCCTTCTTTTTGTCATGGTGCTTCCCATGAGGCAGACCTCTGGGCTTGCACTCTCTCTCAACCCAAAAGTGTTAAGATCTGCAATTTGAAGTCTAATGAGATTTGAGCTCCATCCCTTTCTGTGTGTGCATGGTTCTCCCATAAACTGTCCATGCAGCTCTTGCAGTCCCAGTGGAAGGCACCTACCAAGTGCCCTTATAACAAAGAGGAGTGCATGTGATTGTAGTACAGCCCATGGGGGAAAAAAATCTCTGTGAAGCCCCACATCAGGATTTTGTTTGAGGTAATTGTAGTTCAGTATCAAGCTGCTCATCTGAAACCTCACAGAAGCAAGGGACCAAGTATCAGTAAAACATTTCTTGTGGGTTCATGCTTCCTGCTTAGTTCTCTGTGTAAAAGTCAGTGTTATATTTGCTAGATTGCTTTTTTTTTTAATACAAAACCCCCATATATATGCCAGGTTTGTTGGTTTGTTTGGTTTTTTTTCAGCTGGAAAGTTTGTTCAAAAGAAGCTGAAGGTGATGTGCGTATGTGCAGCTATACATGGATTTTGTTAGCATGTCAGACTGACCCAACTGTCCTGTGCAAACAGGGTTAATGAGCCTTGCAAGGCACAGGATGAACAAAAAGGAGCTCAGGAGCAGTGAAAATGGCCTCGACGTTAACTGGAGAAATGGGTGGCCCTCCAAGTATGTCCATTTGGCAGCACTTATGGGCAAGCAACCTGAGCTTTCCTCTCTCTCTTTTCCCTTCATTTCATTCCTTGTCCCATTCTTTTCACCCTGCCAGCTATTGGAGAAATAGACTTTATTCATGTGCACAAAAGGCCCAGTTTACAGATGCCTCCTGATCCTTTTAGGTCATTCATTCCAGGGCAATGCAAAACTAAAATACACCTTGTGAGTTTAGCATCTTGGGGTTGTCTGTGAACGTATGGGATGAGCACAGCTAGAATGGGTGAACCCAGGCTAAAGCCACTACTGCTGTTAAATGATTTTTCTTGCCTAAGCCTTGTGGCAGCTTGTGTGACAAGTCACAGTGTGAACATATGAAAAGCCAGAATTAAGGCGTGACTCTAGTCTTTAGTAAATCATTAATGGAAGTACATGTTTATGAATTGTGGTGCTGTGGGTTTACATATTATATAAAAATTAAAACGCATTGCCATTTTCAAAAGAACACTATTATCCCAGCCCTACTCCTTTTCTTCCTGCCCCCTATGTTTTACATTTTCTCTCCTCTAAAAGAAACCCTTTCTGATTAAGGATCATGTTGAAAACTCAGCAGTTTTTAATCCAGTTCTCTGCAGGCTGCAGTTCATGCTTCATTTAACTGATCGGTTACACTGCTGCATTACGAGACAAAATCACCAGTTTGAAGAGAGAAGCAATTAGAGTAAGTCGTAAAAAATGGAAGACCCCACATTTTAAGAAATAAAATGCCATTTTAAAAACTCTCCACTCCTCACACAGCCCGTTCGGAGGGTGGTTTTGTACACGACCAAATGAAGAGCACACTTTTCAGTGTTTTGCCACACTTTGTAGGATGAATCCTGATCCAAACGTGAAGTGGGTGCTTAGCAGTTC
>NW_008580803.1:11173-29910 GCF_000691845.1 Merops nubicus | reverse complement strand
GGACTGTTTAAAAGATTATTCTACGTGCTTTGGAATAACCCTATGGAGGCATGTGAGGGAAAAATCAGCAAAGCAATGCATAAATCCTGGTGTGAGCTACAAGTGTCAGACTTGGACAGTGTGTTTTCATGTGAGTCTTGAGGTTAGCACAGAGAGGGCTTCAAATCAGCAAAACCAGTGTTTGTGATTTTGGGGGGGTGGCTGGAGTAAAACTGTGAACAGATGTGTTGTCAGGGGCAACAGATCAGACACTGAGGGGAGATGCTGTTGGAAAACAGATTTCGTGGCCTGCTAGCAAAACCCAGAAGGTGTGAGGCTAGCTGTGGAGCCCCAGATACTTCACACAGGGCTTGTTTAACCTGCTGATCTCATGTAGAATCCTAGAGAGTCCTTGCTGGTGTCTATTCCTGACCTAAATCCTCTCACAGGTTCAATACACTTGCAACATGTGCTTTGAAGGCTCAGAAAGTAGCATCTCTGTCTTTGAGGAAACGTTGCCTGACAGACCCATTTGACTGCCTGTTCTCTCTGTCTGTGTGTGTATAGATGGATGTACATCCTTTAATTTATAGAGTGTGTCATAATCTAATTATTTTAATTTTTTTTTCACTTTTTGCTTATTCCTATTAGTTTAGATGTGAAACAACACGTGTGCAAGTTTTCTTTTCTCCATTCACTCTCCCCTCACATTTTTCTGACCTGTTTCTGTTTCTCTTCTTCATCAATCCTCTTTCTAAGACTAATGACAAGAGTCTTGAACAAGAACATCTCATTAGAACTGCAAGTGTAGTGATTCAGGATGTCTCTTGCTGCAGACACCTCAAATTTAGCTGCTTGAAATACTGGACATTTCTCATTAAAATATAAATCCACTATGAATTTATTCAGCATTTAAACATTGTGCTCCTCTTTTGCATAAGAAAGATACTGTTGCTTTGTTAGAACTTAATTTTGATACCTTAGATACTTAGGGCATTGTGCAGTGGGTGAGTTACATGAATCCAATAGCTGCTCATCACATGGAAAAATCCACATTGACCTTTCAGCTGGTGCCCTACAGCTGAAAACTGTTAAAAACCATTAGAGGCATTTATGGCAAATACTCCTAAAGCAGTGTGGCACCTCACGTGGGGCACTACAGCCTGGAACCAGCAACACAAGATCATGGCATTGGATTGTGAGAGCAGACTCAAGCTCTTTGTGATCTTTATGTTGCAGCTGAGTCCACCATGGATTTTGTTTATATGATTTTGCCATATGATTTAGCTGCATGTTAGTCACCAGAGATGTTTTCAGGGAGACAGATCATCTAAAGAAAACTCTCTTTAGTAAGCAGCAGCAGATAGCCAGGATAAGGCTGAGTGGGATATGTTGAGGTATTGAATCTCCTTTGCTGCAGATAGTGTTTCAGGCTCAGTGACTTGGAGGTCTGTGAAAGCATGAGGAGATTTGGGGTATTTTAATGCTTTTAGGCTGTAGGAAGGTGAGGGTGTGACGTAGCTGATTGGGCAGACTCTGTGTTAGCATTTAGCATTGCCTTTAAGAGCAGCACTACAGTCAAGCAGAGATTACTACTAAATCCAGGAAATATCATTTGGCCAATTAACTAATCCCCATATTTTTGGAGGCAGAGGGAGCAAACGCCATGGGTTGGGTTTGGGTTTGGTTTTTATTTATAAAAAAGATACCTTAGGTTAATCCTTTTTTGAATGTCAAGAGGATAAATCTGACAGGAGTCAGGAGAGCTCCAGTGGGACTAGAGCTACAAGTTACAAAACAGCTAACATCATCCAAGACTAATTTCTTTCCCCTGTTTGTCCTACTGTGGAGGGAGAGTTAAAAGGCAATTCTTGGGGAGTTGAAAGGCTCCATAATAGGGCTCCTCTCTCTAAGGGAGTAAAACTGCTTTGTGGCCTTTGTCTTCAGGCTGCTAATAAACCATCCCATGCTGTGAAGCTTTCAGTTCACTCTTAATTCAACTGCAGTTCAGCTTGGGTTTCCCTCTCTTTGTGAGGTTTTGGTGGCTTTATTTTTTTTGGTTTTTTTTCCTTTTTCTTAAATGCATGTTGTCTCTAACTCACATTTGAGCTTTTTCATTCATTGCTTGAGTTTTTAAATGTATCAGCATCATAACACTCTGCTTGGCAACTTTTGTCAGAGCACAGCAATCACCAGGAGCATTTCAGGAGCAGAGAGTTTTGATGGTAACTGCTGGGTGTCTGTCTGAGTGCACATCTCTGTCCCTCTTAAATCACCTTATAGATGTGAGGATACGTTTACCCATCTGAACCTATGTCAGATCTTCTGGACTGTTCCTGAGGACACATTCTGTGCAGCTGATGTTTGGCTGATTCATTTCATTTCCCCCCAATTATGTGCCTGATCATTTAATAACAAGCTTGTCTGCCTGTTGTTTCTACCTGTTGTTTCTTCCCCTGCTTTTCCAGATGAGACTGAAATATAGTACCTGGACTTGTCAATGCCAAGTAGTTTGCACCTGGCAAATTACAGATTTGGCAAGAGATTGTTTGGGGGGATTTTGGGACCCAAGAGGTCTGACACTGGGGGAGCTGCTGCACTGGGCCAGTTCCAGCCCTTGCCAGCACAGCAAGGTGCTGTTTATTGGGTTTGGACCTAGAAAGAGCTCAGAGCATGAAGGGGAGAAGAAGCTGGATCTGCTGCCTTCTGGTGGGAGAGAACCCCATGCCAGGTGATGGTGGCCACAGGGTGGTGGCCAGGGCTGGGCAGGCAGCTCTCTTTGAGGGCTCACTGATGGAGGTGGTGGTGTTCTGTGTCCTTAACCCTTGTAGGATGGCCAGCTCTAGGTGACCTGGGCACAGTGGACACTCACAGTCAATGCTCCTTGACTCCAGAGCACCTGTCCTGGCAGATATTGGTATGATTGTGCCTTGGAAAAAGCTCCACAAAACTTGCCTTGTTTGGGATTTTACTCTTATCCCTTCCCTAATCATTTAAACGTCCCTGCAAGTCACATCCTTTTTGAGTGGACTTAAAACAGTTGCAGTTTCTGTCAGAAGTTGTTTGAAATGAGGTGGTGGTGCTGCATATCTCACTGAGCATCAGGTGCATTTGTGCAGGGACATTTCCAGCACTAACAACACAGGAAAGAAGTGGGTGAGGGTAGCAGGGTTGTTTAGAGAGCAAGGGGAGGGTCTTGTGCAGGAGAAAGGCTGGATGAAGTGTGAGGTACTATCAGTAGTGAGTAGAGGCAAAATCCTGCTATTAAAAGGATGGGCAGTCCTCACTAAAAGGACAGAAAATTGGTAGATTGGTCTCAAATATCTACTTTGTGACCTTTTAAGAAGTTTACAAGGAGAGCAGAGAAGCTGGAAGGTCAAGACTCTTCTTGGGTTCATTCTAATTGATCTTCTGTGCTTTTCAAGAAATATATCTATTTTCTCTCTCTTGGGTTTGATGTGTTGTAAATATATCTATTTTCTCTCTCTTGGGTTAGACATGTTGTGTGAACCCATAAGCCCTCTATGGGTTTGTGTTTTGATAAGATCATATGTGATTAGGTCTTGCCAAGTAAAAAACAATCTGCCTGACGGATATCTGCTACTGTCTTATCAAAATTATATCTATAAGAAATCAAAACAGCATGAAATTGAAGTATATAGTTGGAAGTGAGAAGTTCTGTGTCTTTATAAAGGTATAAAAAGCAGGTTATTTCTTGCTATTACTTTTAAGGTTGGTGACAGGTTATTTCTTGCTATTACTTTTAAGGTAGGCGAGCTAGTCTTGCATTAGGTATTGGAGAACACAGCCACCCAAATTTGACTTTGTTTCTGACTGAGTACTGCTTTTGAATCTATAGCTGCTCAGATGTGGAACTAGCAGACACACTTACCTTGAAGGATGAACACTTTGCTGTGTCATAAATACTTCAAGAATTGTTATTTCCCAAGCCTTGTGTGTATGGTTGTCTGCAGAATGGTTTTGGCTTTTATTTTTTGTTCTTAGTTTGCAGCTTAATTCTGATCCAAAATGTGCATGTCAAAATGTATTTCAGTTTTATTTTCAGAGGTGAGATTCAAGTAAAATCTGTTGTGCTGTTAATGGATGGAAAAAAAGCTGAGTAAGAACTGGAAGCCCAAATTTGGAAGGGGTAGTAGAGAATTCAGGGTTTGGGAAAAGGAGATAAGACAAAAAAGGTAGGTCAAGGGAGGAGGAAAATGGGAAGGAAAAAGAAGGGCAGACAATGTAACAGATGGAAGATTAGATGGGGAGTCCTTTATGCTTAGAAAGAATTGACATGCAGAAAGGGGAAATTACATCAAAAAACCCATGGGACGAGTCATTATATGAAAATAGCTCACAGCCTGAAACTAAATACTGAACTTTCATATCAATTTGGGATTTTTTTCAAAAATGACAGTGTAAAAACTGTAATTCTGTGCAATATCAGATTCGTTCTTTTGTTTCTTTGAGCTGTGAAAAACCAAAGCTGCTTTATTATTGAATGATACTTCTAAAATATTTCTTTTCCTTCAAACCCTAATTACTAAAACCTAAGTGCAGTTGAAGGGAGAGGAAATAGTCTATTCTAAACTGTTGTGATCTGCCACATTCCTGCCATCACTCGTTGCTTTTAGGACTGAAAATCAAAGTGAGCTTCCCCAGCTCCTCCACTGCAGCTGAGAACACACGTTGAGAGGGCAAAGGCTCGCACACGTAAATGTGATTTTGTACCCTTGGTTCATGCCAAAAGAAAGTACAATTATTCTCTCCTCAAAAGTCTCAGTGGGATCCCTGGCCATTGTCAGATGGGTGCTTTGTGCACATCTGCTGCATTGCCCAATGCTTGACTTGACTGCTCACCCTTTCATTGAGGACAAACAAGGAAATAGAAGCTCCTGCTTGTGTAACTAAAAGGATATGAAAGGGAATGTCCTCAGTCGAAGCATTCTACCAAAGAGGAGCCTGGCTTGGGACAAAAACAGAGGAACAAAATAATATATCCCCATTTTACCAGCTCAGACTGCTACTTCACACGTACAGCTGTGGTGTGGTGGGTAAATAGTTATTGTTAAGACTTTTAAAAATGTGTATATCCAAAGTCTGAAGTGTACGAGTAGATCTCTAAACAAACATGTCAAGTGTGATTACTGCTGTGTGCAAACAGACTGTCATACAGTCCTTTCTGCCTGTGTCTGTCTCCTGTTTAAGTTACATTCAACAAGAGATGCTGTCAAACAGCAGAAAAGAGATTTTTCCAATTTTTGGTTTATTCGTGTGAAATGGGGAATAACCAACACATTTAAAAGCACTTAGAATTTGTTCATATGAAGATATTTCTCTCAGAAACTGGGATTCCACTAGATGCAAGTGATGTTACTTAGATAGCTGTCTTTTGTTTGTGCAGCTCTATTCCTGGTGTACTATTTCTGATGAGAATTGCTATGAAACTATTTCAGCCTACGAATAATTGCAGGATAATTGTAGGAGCCTGCAGCAAGCCTGCAAGCTGGCACAGCCTCTTGCTTTCAGAGTTTTAAATGCAAATCAACTTTCCTGATTGGAGACCTTGGATAGTGCAGTCACACCTCAACAAAACCAGTGGAACAGAGGGAAATTTCCATGCTAGCTGAAGGAGGCATCAGAAGGGTTACAGAGCACCTTCCAAAAACTGCTCGGTGTCTGAACTGGGCAAAAGGGATGGCAGAGCTCAAGCAGGCAGTGAGGGCACCTCAGACCAAGCTCAGCTGGGACTTTGCAAGGTGAAAGGTAAGCAGATCCCCTGCCTGTAGCTTGTGTGAGGAAAGAGCAGGTCTATATATGACACAGGATGTCAGCAGGCTCCCACCACCCTCTGATCTGCTCAGTCCTTACCTAGAGTGCCCATTTCCCACTGTTCCAAGAGATCTCCCTTTCTTGGGATTACAGCCAGGGTGCTGTAATCATTTCCCCAAGAGGAGAACCCAGGAAGCATTTGGTCAGACTAAAAGACGTGGGCTTTGACCCTTTCCTGTGAGTACCCTGGCACTAGTGAGTGACTTGGCATTGTGCACAAAGCACGGGTGCTTCACAAGGAAAGCATCTGTGCTCTCTAAAGAGTAAATTTGGTTCCACACTTTTCATACCCAGCTACTTGAATTCAGAGTACCCTGGCACTAGTGAGTGACTTGACGTCGTGCACAAAGCACGTGTGCTTCACAAGGCATCTGTGCTCCCTAAAGAGTAAATTTGGTTCCACATTTTTCATACCCAGCTACTTGAATTCGTTCAAATCAGAGGAAGCCATCTTACTGCCACTGCTGCCAGCATCTTCCAGCTTCCTTCTGGAGTGAGGCTCATTTCAATCCATTCCCTGCTTCATCTGGAGTGAGGCTCATTTCAATCCATTCATTCCCTGCTTCCCCCCCCCACTGGTACCTATGGGGAGGGCTGTGGCACAGTCCATGTGCACACAACACTAATGCCACCTTGCAAGTGGCAAGCCCATCTACTTTTCTAAACTCAGGACTCAGTATTTTAGAAAGAATTATATTCTACATTGTCCCTGCAGAAAATAGTGTGGGATGTAGTTATAACAAACTGCCCTTTGTATGTGTTGGTCTCATCTTCCAAGGAACGAGTGATAGGACAAGAGGAAATGACCTCAAGTTGCACCAGGGGAGGTTTAGGTTGGATATCATGAAAAATTTCTTCCCCAGAAGGGTTGTCAAGCCCTGAAACAGGCTGCCCATGGAAGTGGTAGAGTCCTCATCCCTGAGGAGGGACTTAGGAGTTGTGTAGACGTGGTGCTGAGACACATGGGTTAGTGGTGGCCTGGCAGTGCTGGGTTAACAGTTGGACTTGATGATCTTCAAGGTCTCTTACAACTGAAACCATTCTATGATTCTATATGCAGGGATTAACCTTTCAGACACTGGCAAAATATTTTCCAAACAAATCAGGTGTGGCAAACTTTCTACGAGTTTTCCTCATGGAAACCTGAAATCAGGACTCACACTTCAGAGAGTTTAACAGCAGTCTTGGTGTCTTTGTAGAAGGTGACTATTGGGAGGGATTCAAGTAATAACACCTAGTGCCATTTCAGGTGACCTAACTGTACCTAAATCCCATGCTGGTTAAGCTCCTGCTCTGATGTGTAGGAAAAGGCACTGTGCTACTTCATATCTCATTACTGGGTGAAGCATTGAGTGAAATTTTGACAGCTTACAAGCTTTCTAAATGTCAGAGGTGGTTTTCAGCAGAGGCAGAGCTAAATGTCAGCATTTCAACGTACAAATATCACCTTAAATCATTCCTTTGGTCAACGTGTTCCTTCTGTAAGGTTTTAATCCTCTTAGCCTTCCTTGCTTCAGCAGCAGGGACTGTGTGAATCAGCAAGTGTTCTCCAGAGTTTGGAATATGCCTGTATAAATGCAGTTAGGGTTCATAAAACACTTGTAATGGTGATTTAGTAGTAACAAAAATGAGCCTTGCTGTGAAAGGCTGCAGACCCTACCACTGCTTGAGGCACCACCTGAGCCAGGGGTCACCTTGAGCATCCAGTGCATGGCTGGAGCTTGGAAACCACCATTTGCTCTAAGTTCAGGCAATGAGGCAACAACTAAATAGTTGCCACATTACCTAACTGTGCCCAGCTTGATCTGAATTGATCCCAAAACTATTGGTATTGTGTCTTTTATCTTCTAGGTCTGCTCACTTGGCAGTTCCTCTAAGGATGTGTCTTTAGTAGCTTGTTTCTCACAATTTAAAGAAGCCTGATGAGAATGAGAGAAAAGTAGCTGATTATCTCAAATCCTGTTGATTCACATTCACAAAGTGGCAAGCATGTTTGGGTGCAAGGTGCTTCATGCTGGATTCACTGTCATGCAGTTCTGAACTTCTCTAGCAGCAACACGTGTTGGTCTCTGTGAAGTGTCAGAGCCAAATGTTTCTTTTCAGCTGTTGGGGAGGAATGAAAACAAACTTAAAGACCTCATTGCCATCATGGGAGCTGGGGGTATAGATGTCTTTTGAATGAGGTTCTTTTCTTAAAATCTTGCTGGATTTAGTGGCTGGCTGAGGCAAATATTTCCATCCAAGCACAGCAGTGAAAAACCAAGGATCCTTAGTCCAGAATCTGAGGGACCAGGACTGTTAATATTTTTCTGCTCAGTTTTATGTGGATAATGGGTGGTAGGTAAGAAAAAGGTTTCTAAGGTTTGAGAATGAGGGCTCCAAAAAGAAAAACAGTGACCAAGTTCTTGATAGGGCAGTGTGGGGGGGGTGTGAGGGGATGAAGAAGCCATTGAGAAAGCTTCGGAGATCCAAGTGCCCCCATTCACTCTACCTAGTGGGTTTGTTTTGCCATAAACATTGGTCTGTTAGCTACAGGAGGCAACTGATCCTTCTTCCTGAAGACTGGATTTATTTTCAGTGTTGTTTGACACATTGGGACTGATCAACCCAAATGACATCATGAACATCAAGCCGCGCTGGCATACATCCCAAAAATGATCCTGTTGGAAACTTCCAGCTAAACTTCCATCAGTGGAAAATGCACTCTCAGCAAAAGCAAAACTTTGTGAGATCATGATAAAGATTAAGAGTTTGCTGTTAGAAAACTTAAAAAAGTCTCTATAGGATGGATCTCCTGTCCTACCTGAGAGTCTTTTACATATTTTGTACGGTGTGTTGCTGACCCGTAGCACTCCTTTCCCTTCTTGGTCTTCAGAAGGAGGAAAAAACCAAGACTTATTTCATTATAGGAGTCTTAGATATTCATGTCAGTGTTATAGTCCTTCCTGTGAAGGAGGGAGTTTGCCATGTCTTGTTTCATGGATTCTCAAAAGGATCTTGAATGACTTTTAGCTGGAAGGCTGCTATCACCTCACCCAAGTTTTCTAAGGCATTTAAGAAAGATTAGCAAGAAACTGATAGAATTGGGGCTGGGGGTTCTCTTGTGAACTGTGAAGGTGAAAAGGAGAGGAGTTTTCATTTTTCTTTTTTTAAATTTAGTGAGCTTTAAAAGTTTAAGGCAACTTCTAAAGAAATAGTTGTGTCCTGTTGGGCTCTTCCTTCTATTAGCCAAAGTCAAATGCAGAAGCTGCCTAAACCTGAGGCATGGTGGTGTCTTCTTAACAGGTTCCTTTACCAAATGCTCCATTTCCAGACCTTATTTTTAGTTCCTGTAAGTACTTTAAGATGTGTCCAGGAGAGTTTACCTCCTGCTGGATATAGCCAATCTATTTATGTTGTTTTCATCAGTGAAAACCACTGTCAGCAAAACAGAATTATTGTTGGGCACTATCAGCTTTGTGTCTTTTGTTGTTTCTCTATTTGATGCTCATTTATGTCTTCTTTTTTTTTTTAACAGCAGCTCACTCTTATTTTGTCTTTGTAACTTGCCCTCTCTCTTTTTGATCCATTGTGATCAGTAAACTGTGCATAATAGAAAATGTTTCTCAGTTTTCATGCCCTCAGTGTATGTGGTCAAGTTGAGAAACTGAATCCCAAAACCACCTTCAACCAGGAAGACCTTATTGTATCTTCCAGTACTTAAAGGGGGTCTGTAAGAAAGATGGGGACAAACTTTTTAGCAAGGCTTGTTGTGACAGGGCAAGGGGTGACGGTTTTAAGCTAAAAGAGGGGAGATTTAGACTAGAGAGAAGGAATAAATGTTTTATGGTGAGGGTGGTGAGACACTGTTTGCTCAGAGAGGTGGTAGAAGCCCTATCTCTGTAAACATTCCAGGTCACTTTGGACAGGGCTCTGAGCAACCTGCTCTAGTTAAAGCTGTCCCTGCTCCCTGCAGGGAGTTTGGACGAGATGATCTTCAAAGGTCTCTTCCAAACCAAAACATTCTATGATTCTAAAGAAAACTGATGGAGAGAACTACAGCCCCAGTCAACTGCCTCCTCCATGGAGTCTGCTGAACCACTGCAAGATGAGGATTTGGGTGCTAATATGGGTAGTAGCACAAAGACATTAAGATTGTCTTTCAGTTGTATTAAAACGTTCATTCCTAAGCAAAGAGGACGTGGTGCAGAAACAGAGTACTGCAGAAACTGTTCTCTAAGAGGAACTTTATTCTTCCTTGGCTGAAGCCTTGATTTCATTGGAGTCATCAAAAATTTCTCAAATTATTTCATGTCTGTGGGAAAGTGTGGGCAACTGTAAACACCTTCATGTTCCACTGCTACAGGTGCATGGACTAAATATTTGTTGAAGGGATTTTGCTACTCTTATCTGAGGAAAAGATAGTCCTGAAAGAAGGTTAAGTAATTTTTTTGTGCAGTTGGCCTCCAGGGACCTTTGAGCAACACAAAGTTGAAGGGGAGCTGTTACCTGAGGGTTACTGAGGTAGAGAAACAAAAAAACAAGCTATCTGGGTTTTTTTTTGTGGTAGAGTAGGACTTGCAACTATCTTCAATGTCTTGCATCTGAAGCATGTCCTTGGAATGGTGTTAGGGGTTAATTAATTATACTCTCCCCTTTTACTAACAGAGTTATTCCTTCTTACTGATTTTATATTGCGTTGAATGTAAAGATAAAAAAGCTCCTCAATGCAGAATAATGAAAAGAAAGAGGAACAAATTTATTGCTTATGAAAATAACTCTTTGGAAGCAGTTGGTGTTGGCCTTCACGTGGTCCCATTCAGGTCTATAACAAAAAAAATGTGGGTTGGAAGAAGGAAATGGGAAAAATGGCAGAAGGAAGCAGCATGCCATTTATCTTCCCCTTAAGGGAAAAATTAGAGTGCAAGAACATTTGCAACATGAATAAGTAAGAAAAATTAAGTATTTTTGAGTGGAAGTTACAGAAACTGGAAATTACATGCAACATGGTTGAATTATTATCAGATTTTGCATTGTGTAGAGGAGATTGATTTGTACTTTTAGAGGAACAGAAGAATGTAGAACCTGAGAAGAGTATTGAGCTGAACTGGAAATCTCTATCAATAGAAAGAAATTTATATTTAAATTTAAGCTTTAATTTGAATTAAGTTTTAGACTTTTGGCTGCTGGATTTAATTTTTTATTTGTCATTTACTTACAATCTTCCTAAACCTCTCCAAGTAGCTTTATGTAACAATTAATCACTAAAATATGATTCATTGAATAAGGATATAGTTGCTGATATCTAAATCTAATCTCTTATTACATGGAAACTTTTCTGAAGTCAAAGTTTGAATGCTCAAGAAGTGTTTGTTTGATCTTGGAGAAGATATCTCAGTGATTAATGTTAACGATAAGGTGTTGATTGGTGCTGGGGAGAACCTATTCATAGAAACAATAGACTATTATTCTCTACTTTAGCTACTATATAACAATATTTAAGCTTTACTCGATAGAAACAATAGTCTTATTTATACATCCCTGTCTGCCTCTAAACCAGCACTACAGTTCCTGGCTTCCTATAAGGTTGAAAGTGCCCATTAACATTTTCAGGGCTTGCAGAGTTCAGTCCTGTACAAAGGTGCAGAAAAAAAGCAGGTGGAATTTTTCAGCCTGCCTGAAGTTTACAGTAAGAAATGCTGAGCACTACAACTGCTAGCTGTGTTTTGCAATTCAGCTAAGAGGTGTATTCAGATTTGAGACACCAGAGGCTAAACCCTTCTTCTTTAGGAGCCAGGCTGCATAAGCCTCTTTCGGTGTTTCCTACTATTGCCAAGGGTAAGAGCATCAGGTGCACCAGACTTCTGACCAACATCCAAGAAGATCAAATTTACTAGAGCATCTGCACTTCTCAGAGGTAAATATTTGGTTGACAGCCAGAAATCAGCTCTAGTAAAGTTACATTATTGTTGTTGCTCTCTTTTAAGTTGTTGAAGTCGAGCTGGGTGCTGAAGAGCTTACAGGTATGGGGACAGTTTGGCACTGCACTCAGATTTTGACATTTAGTTCTGGAAACAGAGATATTTTCTGCTTGTATTACAGTGGATTTCATTTGCTTATGCATAGTAAATTATGAATAATCTTTTGAAGCCAAATACAAAACTCCTGCATTTTGTTTTCTTAACACACTGTGTTGATACATAACCAAACATTTTTGATGATAGTGTGTTTTCATTAGTAATGGATTTTTGCACACTCAAATCACCTGGAATTATATTAAAATTAGGCATAAGTACACAATTATGTCTTCAAAGAGCCCATGCACTTTGTCCTGTGTTGATCTCATCTTTGCACAGAGGTTCCTCACTGCAGGTAAGAAAGATGATTCTTCATGCTGTGTGAAAAATACACATAAAAATTAAATGGTCTGAGTGGTTCAGATGGTTTAAACTACATTAATAACTTGTGTTATGTTACCTCAGTGTTTTTCATCTGATGCTAGTGACTTTAAAATGACAATACTGCAGTGCTGCAAACATAATAGTTATCTTTTTCTTGACATACGTCACACATGCCAAGCTCTGGAGGGTTCATCAGGGACAGTTTGCTGTACTGTGGAGAATGAGCTGCGTCCAGATCATTTTTATAGTAAACCTTGGTTCCAAATAGCCTTCCTGTTTATTAGTAGAGCCCATCTGCAGAGAGAAGGAAAGAAATTATCCTTATAGACTAGAAGAAGCTTTCAACTTGGAGAACATGCACAAGAGATTCTGGTAGCTATCAAGGCTGATGATTTTAGTTGCTACCAAGACTTACAGAGGACAGTGAACTCAAGGAATGTGATAGTTGAGGCCCAGCATAAGTACTAACCTGTTTGATGGATGAGGGAAGGCTTTCAGTATAGCATGGAAGACTGAAACTCAGGCCTAGGATCAGGATGAGAAGCTGTAGCCAGCTGCAGGACCTGTGGAGGTTCACAAAGACCAAATAATCACAGACCTACTGATGGGGAAACAACTGAACTTGTTGTGACATGAATTGTTATGACAATGGAAAGGGAAAGCTGCAAACCCAGGAAAATTATCTCAATTTTCTTCTTTGAAGCAATCAATTGAGGTTTTGAGGAAAAAAAAAAGCCCAACCTAGTATGAATAGAAGCAAGAAGGAAAAACCCAAAGACAATAGGCTTGTGTTTGCTCAAGTGTAGACTGACGTTTGAGCAGCTTTGTATCCTGATTTGTGGGTGTAGGGTGAGAGGGAGGACTACCAAGAAAGGGCATTGTTACAGTGGAATCTAACTGGAAAGAAGAGGATTGTTTTCTATATGCCAAAAAAATGGCAGCTGGGCAAAAAAGAAAAGAAAATGTAAATAAGGGCGGACCTTTATGTATGTATATATCTGAATTTATTAGCTGCCAGCATTGTCTAGCAGTGAATTTGATACTTTATACTCCCAGTTCTACATATTTCACTCCTACTGGAATTCCTCTGAAAAATGATTTGTTTGAATGTTGGCCTGGTTTAATGTTTATTTTCAGAAAGCAGAGTATAGAGTAAAAGAAGACAAGATATTTCTTCTAGCAGAGAGATCAAGGATCCTAACGGTGTCCCTAACCTGTGTTAGGTTAACAGTTGCTAGAGACACCACCCTGTCAGTACCTATGCAAAGTACATTTTGGAATTAACAGAGATTTACTTAAAGGGGACTATAAGAAGGATGGGACAGTCAGCAGGCCTTGTGACAGGACATGGGGTGATGGTTTTACACCAAAAAAGGAGAGATTCAGCCTAGAGAGAAGGAAGAAATTGTTGATGAGGATGGTGATACACTGGCCCAGGTTGCCCAGAGAGGTGGTTGATGCCCCATCCCTGGGAATGTTCCAGTCCAGGGTGGATGGGTCTCTGAGCAACCTGCTCTAGTTGGGGATGTCCCTGCTCAGTGCAGGGGGGTTGGTCTAAATGATCTTTAATGTTCCTTCCAACCCAAACCACTCTATGATTCTAGGACTCTGATTACATTTAGGAAAAAAAATTAAATCCTCTCCTACTACCACAACTTTAGAGAAAGCAGTTTAGAGTTGCTGCTGTTTCTTTCCACATGCAGCTGGATCACCTTGCACCCTGTGTAATAAGAACCTTGTTAAACCCATAATTCTGAAGCCTCGCTCAGGCTTTATGAAGTCCTGACACAAAATCTCCCTTTTATGGCTTTACTGGGTGCACCTTCCTCCTTCCCCTATGAAACTCCATTTTTGGAGCTGAGGAGATTAGGATCTCTTCTTGCAGATCTCAATTCCTGCAAAGACATCTCATACCAACCCTCACCCAGAGGATGTTTCACAGCCAGGAAGGCACTGTGGCATGTGTTTAGTCACATCAAGTTCCACCTAACAACACCCTAAGT
The DNA here is from genome assembly GCF_000691845.1 of Merops nubicus. Lineage (NCBI taxonomy): Eukaryota > Metazoa > Chordata > Aves > Coraciiformes > Meropidae > Merops > Merops nubicus. The sequence continues at coordinate 15,713 of NW_008580803.1, read as the reverse complement.
ATTTTCTGAGGCATTTTATGCATTCCACATTCCAGGAGTAGGTTTTGTTGTATCTTTATCCCTTCTGTTTCTTTCTCACTTCTATACTTCCCTGTCTTTAACAAAAAGTGATTCATAAATTGAGGGTTTCAGGTGCAGTAAAGCTGCATCTGAAGTTTCTCATGTCCAAGGTTTTTTTGACCAAAGAACTGCACTGATTATTTGTACACTGTAGTGTATTAAAGCAATATGAACATGGAGCTACCTCCTTAAATCCTCACGAGTGTTCTCTATCCAGGTTTCACTGAATTCAACTTGTTCCTTCTGTGTCTAATCCACCATCACTCAGCACCTGACAGAGAGATCACATCCATTGCCCCATTTTATTTTACTTTTGGTCGCTTGCCTGTATTAAAATGACCAGATGAGATAGTCATAGCTCTTGTATTTTGGCTTTTGGGGGGTGGAGTATGCAAATCTTTTTTTTGTGGCTTTTAACACATGCTTCCTGCTGGTCACTTTTGCTGTGTATGATCCATCACTGTCTTTTTCTCCGAACCTATTTCAGAGGTGTTGGAGTGATGTGCTCATTTCCTGGCTTTTTAAGTTCAAGCACTTTTTTTTTTTTTTAATCTTGGGAACTTCATTTAGTAACCCAGGGTCTCTTAAGATCAGACAATGAAAGGCTCCACCACATTTTCTTGCTAAAGAGGTGGTGTGAGGATGACATCATTCATCTGTGCTAGACACTGACTCAGAGGCATTTGACCCGAGGGTGGAACCCAGGAACAGGGGTTAACATGAAGTCATCTGTGGTTGCACAATGCAGTTTCACAGTTGTTCTCCCTCTCCTTTTCTTTGAAAACCATCTAAATAATTGCAGAGTGCACAACACAGCAAAGTACGGGGCTGAGGGCAAATATTGCTCTTGGGGCTCTTCCAGGGCACTCGCTTAGACCACAGCCAAACAGAGCAGGGAAAAGTTTTGTGACAGAGTATTGGATTTTTGCATTTGGATGGAGGAATAGCTTTGTCCAGTAGCCAGAATATGGAAAACAAATCTGCCTTCAAACTGTGTGACACACAACCTGTTGCATTAGTTTCCACTAGACCTGCTTGTCCTTATTGTATTTTTGATAGGACACCTCTGAGGTCTTGTTGACTTATTAATATATGACATGTTTTGATTTGTTCTTTGATTATTTTTTCCCCTGACATTTTTTGGCTATGTTTTCAGCTTGTCCACAACTGCTTTTTTAGAATTCTTTGCTTTGTATTCTGGCACAGGGTCTGGTCTCCTTCTTGTGAAATACAACCTGAGCGTGCATTTAGGGGCTGAAAGTCACCAGTAAGGGCTGAAAGTCACCAGTAGGGGCTGAAAGCCACCAGTGATGCAACTTGCTAGAATATCTGTGATGTTATGAGCTTCAGAAAGAGCATTACCTGTTGGGCTCTTCACTTTCTTACACTGTTTGAGACCTGGCAGAATTTCACATGCAATAATATTGCAGGACATCAGAAAATCTAAGTCTTTCCCTTTCAGTCAGCTAGAACTGGTTTGATGTAGGCTCTTTTTCTCCTTATAACAGAAGGAACGTGGTTTTCCCTGCTCCAAAAGCTGTCTGAGCATTAAGCACACCATTTATTTTTTTACTGTTGAGTGCTGTGTAAGTATTAAAATCAAAGGAGAAACACTTGGAACAAAACACTAACTTCCAGTATTGGATTCTGGAAATCTTCTGAGTCTTGTAAGCAACTTTACATTTCAGTTTAACGTGCCTTGATATAACACTTTAAATACTTTTCTAGATGTTAGATAATTATTTACCTAGTGCTTTCCATTTCAAGTCTCTTAAATTCAGTTTCTAGATAGGCAAGACACGTGGGAAATGTACGCTTGCAAATTTGAAGATTCTCTTATAGAACATTTTGTCAGAATGAATGAATGATTAAAATTAGGGTTGTTATTGAGGAAGAGTGATAACATATGTCTAATTTTGAAAAATACCCTTTTCCTGAAAATAATTCAATGGTTTGCAACGTATGAGGCTAGAATCCCCTCCTCCCTCAAATTTTAAGAGACTTGTAGATCACTTCCATGTCCTGTGTTGAGTATTTCACTTCATAGCTTATACGTGTAGATGTAATTTAGCAAAGTTCTGGAGAAAATAAACAATATATGGCTTTGGAGAAGGTTCTCCCTGTGTAAATGTGGTGTAGCCTGCTTCTCTCCACTCAGCTCATTCAGCAAAAGGTTTTAGCATGCACTTGCCTTTGTATACACCCCTGGACTTTGAGGCTTCTTAATTGAGAGCTTTTGTCCTTGATGGCTGATTTCTCCTTGAGTAAAGGACAGAAAATCTGTTTTTTAATAGGGATAGATGGAATGTGATTCTGTCACCTAACGTCTTACCAAAGGATGATGTGAAGTTCTGGAGTCTGTCAGACAGATGCCCACTCTAGTGGCACGTAAGCAGTTTCCTATAAAATGAGTAGAAGTGATATCTGGACCAGGACAGTGAAAATTTCTTTGTCTCTTTGAGTTGATCTATAATTGGAAAAAAGTATTTTGAGCATTGAACTTCATCATAAAATCGAAAGAAAGTCGTCTCTATTTTCCATTGTTGAGTTCAGATGCAAATTCCATGCAAATGCCTGACCTTGGAAACACCATGGGGGCAATCTTTACGTAGGCACAAACAATTTCCCCTATGTACTAATGCATAAGTAGTCTTGGGTTTGACATCACACAAGCAAGGGGGTTTTATTCAGGTTACATGTTTCCGGAGCAAACTCTTTTAGGCAGCTTCTCAACATTCTTTGTCCTTCAGCACCTTAGATATCTACTTAACATCCTGCTCTTGGCCATAAAAATATGGATTTAGAAATAACCATAGTTAAATATTTCAACTATGCCATTTTAAAGTGTATGTGTGCTGTGGGGGTTTTCTTTTTTTGCTCATACACACACTGTTATGATTTAAGTACATTCATAGATGGTCTTTTTGTTGGTTAAATTGCTTATCTGGTGATTTAGTGAAAAGCAGAGCCACTTGCTTTTGGAATTATGGGGAATTATAGTTACACTCACCTACAAGGTCTCCTCTCAAGGAAGCACAGTGACAAGCAGGCTTTTATTTATGGCAGATGATAAATTTGCTGAGTTTCACTGGGGAAAAAAAAAAAGGAGGGGCAGTAGGGAGGAGGGGTGGAAATATACTAAATAAAAAGAATATATGTGTTTTCAAATCCAGGAACTGGGAACCTTGTCATCTGCAAAGCTCATTTTTTGGCCCTCCAACAAGAAAACGAACCACAAAATAAGGATAGAAATGTTGTTTGCATTTCTTTGCTTCTGTAGGAAGAGAACACCAATTGTAGCCCATACACTCCAAACATTTTGTGTTTGATTTGGAGGGTTTTTTTCCAGATTTCATCTTGGGATTTTGTATTATTAAAATATAACTTTATAAAGGAGAGCCTGTCAGAGTCTTAACTGCAGCGGCGCTCCCGGTGCTACTGCAATTTTATTTTTAATGTGTTTCATTTTATGTTGTACATAATTTCAGTATATGATGTACACATTCCTAAACATTAAGTATATCCTATGAAATAATGGCACCTCATAAAAAGGGATCATTTTCATACTAATGATATACTTAAGCTGTTCAGAAACCAACTGAACTCGCAGCTTATTTCCTGAGGCAGGATTTGGGGATATATTTAATTTAAAGGGGGCAGCCCTGGTGAGTTATGAATTGTGAAATGATGGCTATGTTTACCTCTTAAGAGGTGCAAAATTGTGAATGGATACATGAAGTCTCCCTTACTGAGTAAATTCTCCTGTGAAGCAAGTCTGCATTCTCAACAGTTTGAGCCCAAAAGCCATCTGCCCTTTCAGAAACCTTGAAACATCATCTGCTGAAAACTTTGCTCAACCTTTTAAAAAGAAACTTAAGGCAGGTTTTTTCCATTTCAGTGGCTCAAGTTCACTCATTGCAGACTTGTGTCTTGTTTGGTTTAAGGTAAAATATGACTGTGAAATCACTCTTTAATGTTCCTCAAGTTTCTGCTTCTCTTCCTTACTCTCTTTCCTTTCCCTGGAGTAATGGAATTAGAAGAAGGGGAAGAATTCCTACCAAAAGTTAAAGATCATGAAAGGCTGGATGTGTTGCTCCAAAGTCTTGTGTCATTTGTTGCTTGCTTTTCTTTTTTCTTCCCCCACCATTTGCACTGGTACACTGCACATAGAAAAATTAGATTTAGGAAATGGTAGTCTCACAAAAAAAAACATTACTGGAGGCTTCTGTTCATTGACCAGCTCTGTTGGCATCCACACAGGCTTCAGAGCCTTTAATTTCTATAATCTGTCTGGATTATAGAAATTATCTGTCTGGATAATCTGGGACAGAAAATGAAATCTCAGCTTGCTTTTAGATCTTCTAGTTCTTATGATTTTATTTAAAATGTTCACAACATTTGATTATTTTTTTTCCCCCTAAAGGCTTAATTCTGAAACGAAGGGTCACCAGGAATATTTTAGTGTTTGTTTCATAAAAGA
>NW_008580803.1:0-11142 GCF_000691845.1 Merops nubicus | reverse complement strand
TCCCTACAGATAGCTTGGAGGAAGGTCAGAAAATTAGCATGAAAATGCCAGATTTCCTTTGTCACATCAGTATCAAACCTGAGGCTTCAGAAAAGCCCTGCACATGTTGTCACACTTAGAAAGAGAACCAAAACTAGGAATTCTTCTTCTGAAGAGTTTTCCTTCAACTCTGACTTACTGAATTTGCAGTGTCTGGAGGTAAAAGAGCTGGGAGGGAGAGCAAATTGTCTGTTTGACCCTTTCCATGCATTTGAAGCTTTAATTTTTTTTTTTTAATCTCATAACTGCCATGTAATTTGTGAGATTGTGGAAGAGAGAGTTGTGAGATGATCCATTTCTTTGAGATAGTATAGATGGAAGAACTTCTGTCTTTATATGAAAGAATGGTCCACAAATGAGACTCACATTGTTGTACCCTTGGGATAATATAATGAAACTTAAATGATAATAATGTGAAATCAAAGAAATTCTCATTTAAACCATTAGTAAAGTTGTGCTCTAGTGATTGTTTTAAATATCAGATTTACATTCATCAGAATCTGAATTTCTGGGGGGTTGTTGGATTTTGGGGGAGGAGAATCAACACTCTGTGAATCAATGCTCATCAAGAAGACACATTTCTTGTACTCCACTTCCATGTGACTGAGGTACCTGTGTAGTTATATGCCTTATATCATCTATGCCTTACATTTTTAAGAGAGTGAGGGTGATTTCAGAGTCTCTCTCCTGCTCTGCCATCCATGTGTTCAAGGCTTCCAAGACAGTGAGAAGCATGTTCTGCTGTGCACTGGAGGATTCCTAGCTGCTTTAAATGACAGTTTTAAATTAGTGCCTCTGCTTTCATTTTCCTGTGTTCCTTTCCATCCCCCATTTCAGCAGTGAAACCTGACTTGGTGTGTGTTGCAGTCTAATAATGACTTGCCTTAGGAGCTGTCTGGCCTCGTGCCACGAGCAATCAAAGTGTCATTACTCCATCATAACAGGTAGGTTGCTGCATCTCATTGCAGCTATAAGGAAATTTCAGAGGGTGAGGAAGGAGGAGGAATGGGAACATAACAGTGTCAGGGGAGATGTGCCCTGGAAGAGAAATAACTCTGCTGGGTTTGGAATTGAGCATAAGTTCCTCACTTTGGACAAAAATAGCCCATAAGAGTTCAGAACGTTTAATGATGTGCAGTTTTAATTTAGCAGGCTGAGGGAAGATGGGTAAGGTAAGCAAGGAGGCTTTTGTTTTCCACAACACCAACCCATCACGCAGAGTCACTCTAAAGCTGATTGCATCTGGGAAACACCAAGTAAATTTGGGAGGCTGAAGTTTGGAATTGAGCATAAGTTCCTCACTTTGGACAAGAATAGCCCATAAGAGTTCAGAACGTTTAATGATGTGCATTTTAATTTAGCAGGCTGAGGGAAGATGGGTAAGGTAAGCAAGGAGGCTTTTGTTTTCCACAACACCAACCCATCACGCAGAGTCACTCTAAAGCTGATTGCATCTGGGAAACACCAGAGTAAATTTGGGAAGCTGGCTGGCTGAAGTGGATTTGTCAATCCTATCTGGCTGGCTACTTCTGCATCTATAACCATGCAGTTTTTGATCTGGCTGTCAGACTAGCCTTTTATTTCCCAACCCATCACATAATATAGCTGTTTCATACTTTAGGAAGAAATACATGGATAAGCAAATCTCTGTAACTCGTGGAGACATCATTTTTTGTCTTTTGCTTCAGTAAAAAGGCTTTGCACAGCAGTAGAGGAGGGTACAGGGCCAGGAGCACACACTAAGATTTCTCAGAAACTCACATTAACTAACATCATGTACGTTGGGTTAATGGAATCTTGTCGTCACCTGTAAAATATCTGTCAGCAGACATCTGGGTTAGATTGAACTTCCCAATAAACTGTGTTAAAATTGACAGGGGACAAAAGGGTTTGTGTGTGAAATGCTGGGAAGACAGCTCTGAGAATCCTGGTGTTCCCCAGACTGTCATCTCAGAGAATTCAGTATCCCCAAGAGGGAGATGGGCTCTTTCTGGGGAATTGGACTTGACTTTGGCAATTCTGCATGCTTATAAAAGAAAAATAAAAATTAAACTCTAAATACAATCAAATCACTGCAGAAATTGAGTGGATAGTTGGTTCTAGGCTCTCACTTAGGTAGCACGATGGTATTGCAGGTAAGTGATGTCAGAACACAGACCTGTAGACAAATTAGGAAGGATTATTTTTCACAAGGCACAATTGCTTCACCCTACTGTATTTCTTTGTATTTTTATAGCCATAAATAATTGTCAAGAAAGGAAACTCCATAAGAAAAAGCATTTTGACTTGTGAGGATGCTCACTGGCAGAGGCTGCCCAGGCTGGCTGTGGACTCTCCAACCTTGGAGAGGCTCAAAACCTGCCTGGGCACAACTCATGAGCAACATGCTCCAGTTGGCCCTGCTTTGAGCAGCAGGATTGGGCTAGAAAATCTCCCAAGGTCCCTTCCAACCTCAGCTATTCTGTGATGCCTTGAAAAAGTTTACTTCAGACTTCTCAGGCATTTTAGCATCTCTAGATACTGTAAAGTTAGTTGAGGAGCTTCACTATTAAACCTCAGTTGTGTCTGTATTGCTGCTGTTGTGACATGGGCTTCCTAGTGATTAAGAAGCAGCTTTATGTTTGCCTTCCATCATTACTGCCATGGAGACAGAAGGCTGATTTACTGGGATTTGGAAATTTTGGAAGGTTTAGGGGAAGGGCACAGTCTCTGGAAAGGTCTAAGATGTGACACTGAAATGCCACTGAAACATCAAGAGGCTGGTTGTTAATCCAATACTATGGCCAAAATTACTCCTAAAATAAAGAACATTCAAATTCCACTGAAGTAAAACTCAGTGTTCAGCCATTGGTGATGTTTTGCTCAGGAAAATGGTTTTTATCAGCAAAGGGTCACAGTAGAGAGTAAATGAGGTGTGAGGTCTCGTGTGCTTGTCTGATAAAAGTGGGTACATTTGATAGCCTTTAAAATAAGCTCCTGGTTATCTCCTGTTGCATTTGCCCCTCTTAACTTCTGAAGTGCTGACATGAGATGTGCTCCTTGTTGGTAGAAGAAGGAGGCAAAAGGTTTCAGTGTTTTGGGGCTGCGTGGTCCTGCTATGGTGCAAACCTGATTTCCATCCTCGTTTGACTGAAGTGAAGGAGGCTGCTCTTTTGTCAGGGTGGCTGGTTTTGCCTAAAGGCACAAGTCCATTTTTCCTCCACATGGGCCTGTCCTGGGAGGTTTATTCCAAAGACTCTACATGGTAACTCATCCTCTGCTCCTTTGTGGGTGTTATATTCATTTTTAAACTCCTGTTGTATTTCAAAATCACTGATTTCCTCCCTTTCAACACATTCTGTTGCCTTGTTCCACTTCTTTCACTGTCATCTGATTTTCCTGCCTCAGTGCTTCAGAGTCTCATTGATCCTCTATTAAAGAGTAATTGCATCTTGGGATCCAATGCCTCCTGCTGCCTCTGGGCAGAGTGGGGAACAGCACCCAGGGAATATCTACCCAGCAGGGTCTGCCTCTTGCTACTGAATGCAGGAATTTTCTCTTCTTTCCACCCAATACACCAGAGATAATTATCCTCACTTAGTTCAGTCATTTTCAGTCTACTGAATGTGAAAAGCTGAGATCTTGACAGAGAGGGTGAAAAAGATGTTTCTAACACTTTTAAACTAAGATTAAAACTATGATGAGCAACTGGGTGGTTAGAAATTGCAAATATCAATGGTACTTTCTTTGAGCCACTGGAGCGTGGCCAGAGAAGGGCAACGAAGCTGCTGGGGAAGGGTCTAGAGCCCAAGTGTGGTGAGGAGCAGCTGAGGGAGCTGGGGGTGCTGAGCCTGGAGCAAAGGAGGCTCAGGGGAGACCTTCTGGCTCTCAACAACTCCTTGGCAAGAAGTTGGGGCCAAGTTGGGGTTGGGCTCTTCTCCTAAGTGGCAAGTGATAGGATAAGAGAAAATAGCCTCAAGTTTCACCAGAGGAGGTGTGGGTTGGACATGAGGAAAAATTTCATCCCCAAAAGGATTGTCCAGGGCTGTGCCAGGCTGCCCAGGACAGTGGTGGAGTCCCCATCTCTGGAGAGGTTGCAGAGCCTTGTAGATGTGGTGCTGAGTGACACGGATCAGTGGTGGACTTGGCAGTGCTGGGTTAACAGTTGGACTTGATGATCTTAAAGGTCTCTTCTGAACTAAACTATTCTATGGTTCTATGAAAGTGCTTTCAGTCAAAAGGGATGTGATCAGCTTCTGGCTCTCTATTTCCTCCAAAGCAGAAAGTCTTTTCCTGCTTTATTTTAGCTGAGGTAGGTGTCCCCAGTGGGAATGATGTCTTTGCAGAGTAGCATGACCAGATCTAGAAAGCCTCCTGTACCCTTCCCACAATCCCACCCACTCCCCAGAAAAAAAAAACAAAGAAATCACAAAAAGAAACAAACAAAAAAGCCAAAACAAACAAAAAAAACCCTCAAACTACCCCCCAAACCAGATAATGGGTCTGCTGTAAGATAACATAGTAAAGAACCAAGTTTGGCCACTGAGAGTGAAGCAGGAGAACCCCCCTGCAGGGTGCAGGGACATCTTCAACTACAGCAGGTTGCTCAGAGCCCTTTCCCTCCTGACCTCATCAGATTTTATTTTGCAAATACTATCTTAGACCAGGAAGACCAGAAACTGAACCACCAGCAGCTCTCTGTTGTAGGACCAGGAGATATGACCCCGCTCACCTAGAGCCCTGCAGGTTGTTTTTGCTCTCCCCCACCCTTTTTTTTTCAGCTCCCTGACTGTCATGTGTGCCTGTGCACGGAACAGGTGGCTCTTGTGAACTCCTTAAATCAACTGAATTTTAAAACAAGCTCCTGCTGGCCGTTTGCACAGGTGCAGACCCCATTCAGGAGGACGTTGTGTGCACACAAACAGGGCACTGTTTGCTGTCTGGGCTGCAATCAGAGCAGTGCCAGAAGGGCACTGGAGCACGATGGGGCAGGGTTTGCTTGGCTGCTGCTGTCGAGTGATGTGAACCTTCATAAAGTTCCACCTCAGTGGGCAGAGTCTTTTCTTTGCTCCTTGAAGCATTAAAAAATGTTCTTTCCAAGAATGACTCGCAGGAGAGCAGAAGCTGCTGCTAATCATGATATGTGAAATGGAATATGAAACGACCTCATCAGATTTTATTTTGCAAATACTATCTTAGACCAGGAAGACCAGAAACTGAACCACCAGCAGCTCTCTGTTGTAGGACCAGGAGATATGACCCCGCTCACCTAGAGCCCTGCAGGTTGTTTTTGCTCTCCCCCACCCTTTTTTTTTCAGCTCCCTGACTGTCATGTGTGCCTGTGCACAGAACAGGTGGCTCTTGTGAACTCCTTAAATCAACTGAATTTTAAAACAAGCTCCTGCTGGCCGTTTGCACAGGTGCAGACCCCATTCAGGAGGACGTTGTGTGCACACAAACAGGGCACTGTTTGCTGTCTGGGCTGCAATCAGAGCAGTGCCAGAAGGGCACTGGAGCACGATGGGGCAGGGTTTGCTTGGCTGCTGCTGTCGAGTGATGTGAACCTTCATAAAGTTCCACCTCAGTGGGCAGAGTCTTTTCTTTGCTCCTTGAAGCATTAAAAAATGTTCTTTCCAAGAATGACTCGCAGGAGAGCAGAAGCTGCTACTAATCATGATATGTGAAATGGAATAGATGTTGTCTGTGTGGCTCCTCTTGGGTTTGGTCAGTAGCTCAGCAGGGACTTTGTGCTTGATTTGGGTTGGGTTTTTCCCCCACCACCCTCCTAATTCCAGCTTATCCAGGGGAGCCCATGCTGGGAACCATTCGGTCGCCCTGCTGCGTGTGGCAACGTGTGACCGTGCCCATGGGTTATCTCTGAGACAATGCTGCCAATGAGGGGAAAAAAACCAACTAACTGCAGCTGATCTGTGAGCAAAGAAGCACCGAGGTGACTGTCCCACCTTCACAGCCCTCTCGAGCTCATCAGAGACTTGCCCAGTCCCTAACACAGTGATGAGTGCAGCTTGTGCATTGAAGCAGGCTGAGTAGGGAGCAAAGCTGGCTGTACCTACACCACTGTGGGCTATCACAGCTCAGGAGAGCTTGATTAATACAGCTTCAGAGAATTCAGCTTTAATCAGAATCCCCAGCATTGCTTATGCTCTGCACAGCTGCCCAAAGACCACAGCAGGTCCCTGCCTCCCATGGGACCTTTGCAGTACTGAGCTCTCTGCCACGTGCTGTCTGTGGTGTGTACTCAAGGAAGAGGAGCTGGATGGGTCCAGGGCTTCTTCTTCACCACCTACTTAAACAAGAGCAGCAGTAGGATCCCCAGCATGAGCTCCTTCCTTTGTCTGTGTATATATTTCAACTTCTGAGTGAAGGTTGTCCACAGAAATGACATTTCTCTGGCAAGAGAGCCCACAAGCTCTTCAGACGAGCTGGTGCCCCTTAATTAGGCTTTCTGACAAATGCCACACCTTTCTATCTGCATTGCCCTGGGTAATTTCTTCCCTAAGTAGAGCTTTTAGGTTTATTTATTCCACTGAAAACTGCATTAAAAAAAAACAAAACAACAACAACAAACCCACACCAAAAAAAAAAAACCAACACCAAAAAAAAAAGAAAAAGCCCCAACAAACTTTTACAAAAGCAAATTAAAAACAGATGTAGCTGAGCAATACTTTTTAACCCAGGAGTAATAAATGTTTGGAATGGACTGCTGTGAAGGTTATTAAGACTAAAACACTGGGGTCATTCAAATAAGAGCAGAGAGCATCCAAGGGGATGGAATTGGAGTAGAAAAGAAGTGGATAACTGAACATTATCCACTGTGTTCTTGATGATGCATAACACCCTGTGCACTTGTTTTATGTTGTATGACTTGAAAATCTATCTGCATTGGTTAAACATATACTGAGGATTAGGCCTTGGTAAAAGCTCTGGAAAGTTGATTATAATAACAAATGCCAACAAGCTCGTCTCTGGACTACATCACTTGGAAAAGTTGCCTCAGGAGAAGAGCTGCTTGAATTTATTCCTTCTGGGATGTCACCGAGGACGTAGATGTGACAGCTTGAAACGTTTAAGAAACCTTTGAGTTTTATCCTGGCTGTGGTTACTGTGGACAGATTTAATACACTGGGAGGAACACTGAATTTTGAGGAAAAAATGATAATCAAACTGTATTTAAGTCCATGTTGAACAGATCGTTGTGAAGGTAGGAAGTAGAGACTTGAGAGCTTCACAGTGGATGGGAATAGCAAGGAAAGGACCACGCTCTGTGCTTGTATCTGGCATTCCAGGAGGGCTATCAGATATTTGGCTAATCAGAGAGCTGGAAAGCCACAGTGTGAGCACTGCAGCCAGCTGACACACCTACAGTTGCCTTCACTTTGCCTGTGCCTAGAACTCCATCATATTTATTTCTTCTCTGTCTGTTCCATCAAGCAGGGGTGGGTATTTAGCATTATTTCCATATATAGTACATTTATTGGCATGTATACAGCTTTAAAGAGAGATGTTAGATAACCTGCTTCACAACTCAAGTGCCCAATAGGTTGATGTCAACTATGTGATGGCATGCACTGGCTCTCCTTAGAGAGGGGTGTGAGGGAAGGGTAGAGAAAGCCTTTGAGATCTGTTAGTTGAGAAAACTATTCTTTGATTCTAAGAACAACAAAGCCACATCATAGAAAAAAAAATTTAAAACCCAAAGTGTCTCAAGCAGTTGTTAAGCTTCAGTGTTTTTTTAAAAAAAATATATATTATAATTTAAAGTATTGTTAAGGATCATAGTTTCCTCTTCTATCTAAGACTACAGTAGTGCTTAGCTGGGTCAAAGAAGTCCAGGAGAAACTCAGAACACAAACAAGGTTAAAGCAAAGGTGGTTTTCTTTGTCCATATTTAAACACAAGAATAAATCTGACTGGCCAGGTGTTATGAGAGCATCAGTGTTTGATGCAGAAATGAGAAATAACCTGCACAACAATGCCAGGCTTTGAGGGGACACCCCCAAATCTGAAGCTGGAAGCGTAAGTTTGGGTTTCATCTCTTCTGGGCACGTGGCATGTTGCAAGGTGTGTTTGGATCTGGGGGTTTAGTGTTCAGATTCACGTCCAGAGTTATTGCCTGTGACTTTATAAACCCAGAGAGAGCAGCAAAATTAAGAACACCATGTTATAAGTTAGTAAATCCTCAGAATACTTGCAGACTTTTTTTAGAGGGTTTAATTTTATACCTTTATATCAATCTGTGAAAGATAGAAAAAAAAATGGAGACAAAGAATTGTCTCAGACTTGTGGTACCAACTTATCAAAGAGAACAAAATCTAATAATTATTTGTACAGGGTTTTCAGTTATCCAACTTGCAAGCTGAGCATTGATTAAACCTCACAGCACTGGAGTCAAATCTCTATTCTTATCCCCATTTTAAAGACAGGGAGAAACTGAGGACCCAAACATCATTATCCACTATCCTCTCCTCTAATTGTCCTCCTACATGCAGTGGAAGAAATGAAACAATATTTCTCTGAGCCTGGGGGCTGGTCATTGGAGAAAATGCTTTCTTAGCTCTGCACTATCTGTACATCCCTGTTGAGTACCTGACATGGATCTAAATACTCTCAGAACCCTGCCCAGCTTTTCCCCTGCAAACATCATTTATCAAAGCTGTAATAAGGGCAACTTGCACAAATGACTTGAGTACAATGAGAAGCCTGTTTCTAAGAGTTGTTTCTAAGGTTGTTGTAAAACAAAGGGGAGCTTTCCCTTTTATTGTCTTGCAAGGCTCTCGTTGACTACTACAGACCTGAACTTTAACCTTGGGGGCTATTGTTCTTACCAAATCCTAAAATATTTATGAGTGGCTAAAAGACACAGCCTGTCTTGTTTTCTGATAAGATTCTCACAGCAGAACGAAGGGATCAAATTTTGATCCTAAATTCAGAGGCTTTGTGACGTGAGGCATTCTGGAGCTCAGGGCTGCACTTGTAAAAATAACAAAGGAAAAGCACTAAAGAATGAGATTTGGAAATCACACGAGGCCTCATCAAGTAGCACATATCTTTGGAGGGGACTTTTGGTCATGAGAGAAGGCCGAGTGCCTTGACAACTTGCTGCCTTTGTGCCTCTTCCAGGACAGCCCGATGCCCATCTGTTAGACCAGTTTCAGCCCAGCTCTCTCCAACTGGTACCATCCACATGTGCCTCAGCCCTGGTGAAAACAAAGCCTGCTTGACATGACCTCTTTTCCTGTGCACATTTTAGCCTGGAGCTGTCAGTCCAGCCTCTCTGAACTGATGACAGTCTTCCAGGTGCTGTTCTGATCTTAATCTTCTGGCTGAACCACAGGCTGAACGTGGTAAGCTATAAATCTCTGCAGGTCACCAAAAAGTCTCCTGGTGTCATTTCTAATTGACCTCAGGGAAAAGAGACCAGCTCAGTTCATCATTTCCCAGGTTTACAGATTCACAGGCTGGCATTTCCAAAGTGATGCTTGTGACTGTTTAGAAATAAATCACACTGAAAAGCCTACGGCTGCTATAATTTATGATCTTTCTGCTGCTCTTATAACACATGTTAATTGGAGGAAAAAAATTATTTATTGAAAGTTTTCAATGGAGGACTGGGAGAAAAATAAAACAGCATTGGAAAGCCAGTGTTCTCTACTGAGTAAATTCTTCTGTGTCAATGTAGTCAGAATTTTCTCTGCAGTAGTATAAAGAGATACGTGGTAGGGGAGGAAGAAGCCAGAATTTGCCTAATGAAGGCCTAACGTGTCTTCAGAGGACGCACTGCAGTGGATTTTGTGGCATTTCTGTGCTGTGGGTGCAGCACTGGGGCTGGATCTTTGGTTGCAGACATCTGCCCAGCTCTACCAGCCCTTGTAAGCAGTGGTAGAGCTGCCTCAGCTGAAAGGTTGTTCTCTAGGTGTAATGATGTGAAAGGATACAAGGAAATACTTCAACATCCAAGAGAAATTAAGTTCTTGGTCAGTTTTACATGAAGTGGTCATTTGACAGAAGATGAAAACCTTTTGCTCAGGCTATTACCCTATTTTAAATACAGGGAGTCAGGAACTTCTTCAAAGCTCATTGAAAGATTCCCAGTGACTTTGCTGTCAGCAAAATAAAGAGATGGTTAATTGCTAAATATGATTTTAGTGTTATTGGTCAGAATGTTTTGCAAAAGGAGAATACAACTGATGTCAATTAAGGCACAGTTTATTAGCACAAATTTCCTATTAAAATCATTTAATGCAAGGGGGTTTTTTTATTTTCATCTACCAACATTTTGATTGCTCGTGCATTTAAAATTAAATGTTATTTTGATGTGGAACAATGCAATATTGTATTCCTTTAAATCTGAACAACAATTTTATACTTAGTCACAATTCTGGAAATTCCTGGAAAATTTTCAACCTTTGAGCTCTGATTCTTATCAAACTCAATTTCCAGCTAAGGCTGCATAATGAATATCTTGCTTTTTGCCCATTTTCCATTTCTGTTCTGCGTTCAGTTACTGCTTCAGAGCTAATCCACAATTACATTATTTTATAATCTTTCCCAAATCCTTTGGAAACTTTTCCAGCAGGCTTCTTGGAAAAGCTGTGCTGTATAAACATTTCAAAAGTGAAATGAGAATTTTCTACCCATCTTTGAAGAATGAAATACTAAGGATAAACACAGTACTTTTACCTATTAAGTAAGAGTGAAGCAATTTGAAAAGCTGCCTTTTAACTGCTCTGGTTTTCAATATCAGCTCCATGATATCTTTAAAAAGTAATTTAGCACCTTTCAAAAATACAGCACTAATTTCCTGATAGACAAATGAACTTTACTATTAGGTTTGTTTTGGGAAGAATGATTCATTTATTCAGTTCACTGCTACTGACTGGTTTTAATTTGTTAGTGATTCCTTACAGATTGTTCAAGTCACAAGTCTCTTTCTTAAGAGTTGTGCCACTATTTAACTTGGCATTTCTGACCCAAGCTTAGCTCATACACAGAGCTGTGGATCTAAGACACTTTTATTAATCAGCATTCGGTCTAGTCTCATACTTGTGGATTACATTTATATTCCAACCCTGTTACTGGAATGGTTGAAGCAAGGCAAAAAAA
>NW_008580802.1:0-5089 GCF_000691845.1 Merops nubicus | reverse complement strand
CAGACTGGAGAGCTGGGCCAAGAGGAACCTAATGAGGTTCAGCAAGAAGTGCAGAGTCCTTCACCTGGGCAGGAGTAATAAAATGCATCAGTACAGGTTAGGTACAGATCTGCTAGAGAGCAGCTCTGTGGAGAGGGACCTTGGAGTCCTGGTGGACAACAAGTTTTCCATGGGACAGCAGTGTGCCCTTGTGGCCAGGAAGGCCAATGGTCTCCTGGGGTGCACTAAGAAAACTGTGTCCAGCAGAACAAGAGAGGTCCTGCTCCCCCTCTACTCTGCCCTGGTGAGACATCACCTGGAGTATTGTGTCCACTTCTGGGCTCCCAATTTCAAGAGGGACAGAGATCTACTCAAGAAAGTCAAGTGAAGGGCTACGAGGATGACTGGGGGTCTGGAACACCTGCCTTATGAGGGGAGGCTGAGAGATCTGGGGCTTTTTAGTCTGGAGAAGAGAAGACTTAGGGGGGATCTAATTAATGTGTATAAATATATGAGAGCTGGGCATCAAGAAGAAAGGAGCAATCTCTTCTCACTTATGCCCTGCGACAGGACAAGGGGCAATGGTCACAAGCTGGAGCACAGGAAGTTCCACCTCCACATGAGGAAGAACTTCTTTACTGTAAGGGTTCCAGAGCACTGGAACAGGCTCCCCAGGGAGGCTGTGGAGTCTCCTACCTTGGAGACTTTTAAGACTCATCTGGATGTGTTTCTGTGTGACCTGCCCTAGACTAGATGGTCCTGCTCTGGCAGGGGGATTGGACTTGATGATCTCTGGAGGTCCCTTCCAACCTTTAACATTCTGTGATTCTGTGATCTTTCTTGTTCTCAGTTATGTGCTGAACAACTGTTTGGAAGCATAGTTAACATAATGAACAGGAGGATGATTTTTCTTAAAGTACTGTATGTACCTTTCTATGGGGTAGATAGACCTTGCTATAAATCCACTGTTTTCAGTGCAACACAGAAATTTACAGATTTGGCATTTATTTTTTTACAGAATAATATGAACTCTACAGTCATTTAATATCCATATTTTATATAATTCTTCTCTGCTTTCATTTCAATTTCAGTTTATATGCAAATAATTATCTACTGCTTCCCCATTAAAATAATTTTTTTGAAGTATAGAGGATTTAGAAGATTAAATGCCTTTGCATGTTATGTGTTAAAAGGTAATTTATATTTTCAAATTAACTAACATAGTACGTATCTTGGATAACTTAGTTGCAAGGCATAGTGTGTTAATATTGCCTTGTAGTTTACACACCATATACTAATTATTTTAACAAGGGAAGAGTTAAAAAAAAACAACCATGAAACTGTTACCTTGAATTCTCTTTGCAATATCCACTTCACAATCTTTAAGACTGCATTTGGCCTGATAGCTTCTCACACATATTACAATCAGTAAAGCTCCTGCCAATATCTTCAGTTACAGACTTTCAACGCTTTGAGCCTTTGGCTAAGAACACATGACAGCTGAACAAACCCAATCGACAAAATTGTTCATATGGTCTACAATGTGAGAACTGGTCCAGTAACTGCAGTAACGGAAGCCATTAATAGTACTGTTTATAGGATCTCCTATTTTCCATGACAATTTTACTGCTGATACTATAAGGAAAATTCACATGTTCAAACCTAGAAAAAAGAATTTCCTTGAACTTAAGGTGAACTGAACATTAAAATAATTGTAATGAAGAAATTATATAATCATCAAAAGAACTAGCATTTTTGTTTCACATTTTCTAACAGTTACAGAACACTTAAAATGCAACAGTTTAGGTAGTTCCTTTGTACATTTAAATAAAGCAATATTTGAAACGTCACAGACACAAAGATGAGTTTTTATTCAGAATTACAGCATGAGCCAACAATTTGCAAGTGCAGTCCACAAAGCCAGCTGTATTTTGAGCTGCATGAAAAGTGTTACCAGCAGGTCAGAGGAGGTGATTCTCCTCCTCTTCTCCACTCTTGTGAAGCCACACCTGGAGTACTGTATCCAGCCTGTTGGAGTGGATCCAAAGGAGGGCCATGAAAATGATCAGAGGACTGGAATACCTCTCCTGCAAGGACAGGCTGAGACAGCTGGGGTTGTTCAGCCTGGAGAAGAGAAGACTCCAGGAAGACCTCATTGTGGCCTTCCAGAATCTGAAGGGGGCCTACAAGAAAGCTGGGGAGGGACTTTTTATGAAGGCTTGTAGTGATAAGATGAGAGGTAATGACTTTAAACAGGAATAGAGTAGATTTCTATCAGATGTAAGGAAGAAGTGTTTCACTATGAGGGTGGTGAGTCACTGGAACAGATTACCCAGGAAGATTGTAGATGTTCCAACACTGGTGTTCAAGACTAGATTGGATGGGGCTTTGAGAGGTCTCATGGGAGTTGTCCCTGTCTATGGCAGGGGAGTTGGAATTAAATGATCTTTATAGTCTTTTCTAACTCAAACTATCCCATGGTTCTATGAAATTTGATTAACAAACACAATATTTGAAGGATACAAAAAAAGCTGCAATTGTCAAGTAATTGGATTCCCTCCTAAACCGATACCAAAACCCCCAAATGCAGGGAAAGCAATGATTAATATTATATGTACAGCTACTCACTGTATTTCTGGTAGCAGTCTATTAGAAACATTATTAGTAGTATTATCAAGCTGCAGTGTATATAATTAGTTTCGGTCAGGCTTTAGTGATACAGTATGCAGTGTCCACAATTCCTAGGTCAGTGCTCATAGGGCAGAAAGAAATATCTCTGTAACTACTGTATGCTCTGATGGAGGCCATAATTGTTTTGGAATCCTTGTCCCACTTCATTTCGCTAACAATCTTGCACTAGACTTCATTTAATCCTATGGATACTAGAGGCATGCTGAATTTATCAATTCTCTGACATAAAAAAATTACCGTTTGTCAGTCTAGCACTCTGGATTCATCTGTGACTCATTAAAGTTAAATGAGAAAGCTAATTTCTGTATTTAAGTTCTGTCTTTATTTTGATGAATTTCTGGAACAGGTAGGATTTTGAAGGAGGCTAAAAGCTAGAGGATTATTATCAGCTGAGTGCATGTTTTGCATGCCCACTATGTGCTCAGAGGTAAAGGTATGGTCTGGTTAGCACTGACCTACTCTGTGGTTTCCAATTGGCAAAGAAATAAAATTACACAAATAGAAGGAAAGGTTGCCTAAATTTTCCTTTAAAACATTGTAGAACTTCCTCCTCTGAAGTCACGGAGAAATTGTTAGCAGCTAGAAAAAGTGAAAAATCCTGTTTCCAGCCTGCATGTGCTGTACCTCTTGCTACATAAATCAGCTGAATGTGCTCTCCTTAGAGGCTGTGGAGCATCCGTGGAGCAGCATTCTACAGACCTGAATACTAGATGCATAACTTGCCTTGAAGGTCTACATACTTTTCCAGAGCATCTGTTTAATTAAGGGACATAATTAGGCCTTATTTTACATTATTTTCTTCATTTGATGCATTGTATTTTAGGATCTCATTATTCCTTATCCTCTTCCCTGAATGCATTCCATATCGTCTTCTGGTGATGCATCTGTGCTTAATTAATTACTGTAGAACTAACAAAAACAATCTGCAGACATTTTAATATTTTAATACTTTTGTGTTCAGTAAGTCCAACGGCCACCAAAATAATTTGCTTTGGAGAAAGCAAGATGCTCATTGCTTGGATCCTAACAATACATATCACCATTTTATGTTCTGTTGCACAATGTTAATGTATGGTGAAACGTGGAGGAACTCCAAGTAAGCAATATTTGGTAGGGAAGATTAATGAGAACTGGGTTTCAGGTTTTTTTTGTTGTTGTTTTATTTTGTTGTTGGCTTGGTTTTTTTTTTCCTTTTCCCCCATCACTCTGTCAAATACAGTAGTCTGTTTGACTCACATACAATTTGTAGTAATAAATAACTGTGAAAATCAGGTTTTATGAAATGGTGTTTTGTAAACACTGGTGGATTTTTCAGTGATATTCCAAAAAAAAGTACAAACAGTTTTATTGTTAAATATTTTGTAATTCTTTCAGTAAGAGCAATTGTTGCCTCCCTTTTTCTCAGCTAAATTTAAAATAACAATGGATAGTAATATAAATATTTTTTTTTTTTTTAATATGACTTTTACCCATGTCATCTCAAGGTCAGCTGTGCAGTCCTAAAAAAGAGACTTTTCTAACATCCATATGGCAAACAGCACAAGAGAAAACTAAAGGAGAAACAAACTTCCTTATGCTTATAGTCTCTGACTAGCATTCAGGAAGTGAAGTCCTGATTTTCAGCTGATTTTGCTCTAGGACCTGTATTTGGCCTCAGATTTAAGGATAAGGCAAAAGAGAAAATTAAAATCCAAAAGACTAAGTGTTTGTGGGATAAAATACATATATTAGGCATGGAAATTGGCACTAGATGTTCATACTAATCAGCTAGTTTGGATGTTCTAAGACCACTGAAACGGCCTCCAGCTGGGATACCTCGTGGTTCCTGTGTTATACTTTTTGTAGATGCCTCAGATAAAAAGGACATCTTAAATGTCACTAATACTTAAGATGAACCAACTAAACTTCAGCCCAGACATTTAATCCCAAGACTGTGATCCTGAAAAACTTTGCAATACCATAGAGAACTTGTTTGTGATTTAAACTTTTTAATATTATGAAAATCTCTTTTGTTCATGTCTGAGGTATTTCGTATCTGTTCATTAGTATTCTCACTTCTAAGCCCTGCTAGGTTCTAGAAGAAAGATGCTTTTTCATCTAAATCCTGAGAAATTTAATCAAATCACACTTACCCAGGGCATCAGTATGCAAACAGATCTATTGTTCTTTACGAAAATAAAACTATTACTTTGGTATTATTTAAAATACAGATGAGAAGATGGCAGCTTTCATCCATGGTATCCAAGAACATGTTAAATTCTTTCCTTTGCATTCAACCCTCTTAACAGAACTATTTCTATACTTTTCTGATTATCAGGAATTAAAGAACAGAACTTTGTTCTCTTGTTTAAATATCTTTATTATGAGCTAGCTGTTCTTTCTCTCACAAACACAGGTATATATACATATATATACATAT
>NW_008580801.1:19696-27481 GCF_000691845.1 Merops nubicus | reverse complement strand
GGTCCCTTCCAAACCCTAACATTCTGTTGTTCTGTGATTAATAGCCTTTTGTTTGGAGTTTCCCAGGTTTCTGTGGAAGTTGTTAGCAAGAGATAAACAACCAATGCCAGCTCTGATGAGTAGAAGGCAAGCTCCAAAGTTTGAGATCCTGAGTTTGAGGGAGCACTGCTGATTACCAACCGTGGCACTGGGCTTGCTAGTCCCATTAACCAATTGCTGTCTACTACAACTCTAGTTCTCTTTGTTATCTTGATTTGTTTTTATATATAGGCTTTAGGTCTACTAACCTGATGCAGAGGTTGTACGTCTGGAGAAGAAAATATGGAAAAGGGCGAGGGTGCTGGAGACCTGCTGTGCACAGGTTGCAGCAATTCCCCTTGCCTGGGAATAACCCTTTTTCAAGCGCAGGGAAATGCTGTCTCCAGGGTTATCTGTTGCCTTGCACACACAGGGGTTGGGAGAGGAAGACAGAGATGGGAAACCTACTTAAACCTATTTTTAACCTAAAGTTGTACTATTTTGCTGGTGAGCAAATTCTGTAGCAAACCAGAGATAATGGTTGTTAAGTATCAGGTTGAAGAAGATCCTGTCCTAGCACTAAACTTCTCCCTTCCCATGTGCTGGAAGAGTTTTGTTTCTATAGATGACTTGTTTACAGAGGTTCTCAAATAAAGAATGGTGCTTCCATTAGAAACTCAACACACTAAAAAGCTCCACTTAGCCCCGCTGAGTACTGAGCCTGGGCCTCTGAAATAGCTCTTCTCTTCTGCTAGCATCTCTGTCAACTTCAGTGGGACTACGGACAGGAAGAACACACTTTGACCAAAATGAGGAAACCTATGACAATGACCCACTTTTTTTCATGCCATAACAACGACATATATTGTCTTCAACACGGCAAAGACTATTCTCTGCCTTACAAAGGCAATTCAATACTTCTATGAGCAGCAAGTTGGAGTGGTTGGGTGCCAAAAAACACAAGAGCACAGCTGGCAGCAAACAGATAACTAGTTGCCAGAGAAGTGCAGAACAGCTTGAGAGTGGACAGAGAAATAGCCTTTTGCTCTGGACTGCACGGCTAGCGCAGACAGCGCTGTGCCTCCTGCACACACCGAGCTCGGGATGGCTGACATCAGGCAATGAAGTCTCTGCCAGGAGACATCATGCAGTGAGCCCCCAAATAAGCACGTTAAACACACACCCTAACTTCCGCCATGCGAGCAGCCCCAGTGATGCACACGTGGGTAGCCAATGGGATTATTCACGTGCTTTAAGCCAAGGACAGGGCCCAGTGCTTCACTGAACACATTTCTTAGCTTCCAGTCCAAACTGGCATCTCCTGTGGAAACTGTTGGCAAATGCCAACCTATAACAGTAGCCAATGTATTTTTTGAGAAGAGGCATTAGGTCTCCACCACTCTGAACCCAGAATATTTCTTTCAAGTGCATTAAGTTCACAAAGGTATTGAAAAGTGTGACTTTGACAATTCAGTGAAGAAAGGTCCAGGGAAAATTATGCTATTCATGTTTCATGTGCTAGAACCACTAGGTTCATTTGGGATCTGTTATACTGAAAATCACCAAAATAAAATATTCTTAACTGGCATGACTGTAACAATAACTCAGAACCGCACATTGTTCATCCTTTATCCTTTCTGATGGTGCTACTGATACAGACTTCATGTTTGAAAGAAATGCAAGGAGCAACACAACAGTAAGAAATAGGCAGCAAGTTTTAAAATTCCTTGAGTAAACAAAATACCTTTAAAGGATCAAGTCTGTAGTTAGCATCGTATCTTCCTGTTTGCTGAAGATGAAATTGTTCAGGGTAAAATTTAAGTCAAGTCCCTAATAACATTTGAAAATTATCTTAATCCAAAGCCATAGTTTTGCTTATTCAAGTGTTCCAGTTCCACAATTTTATTTTGCTTGGTTTACCAGTCTTAATGGCAACTTTCTCCCCACAGAAAAAAACTGAACAGTGTGTAACTGGTCACCCTAACCCACAGAAAGCCAAGACTGACACTACAAAGGTACAATATATACTTGCCTCTTTGCTCACCTTCAAAGTGCCCCCTATTTCAATGAAAAAAAATGCTGTCATCACTAACCTTCTTAGCTACAGGCTAATTGACCATAAGTAACATGAACTTCTAAATTGTTCCCCACATATCTTTTGTCATCAGCTCAACAGTCACACATTACCTCTAAGTATTTCACAACATTGAATTTGCAAATTTTAGGTATTATGTATTCAGTCCAAGCACAGTTTCTGCTGCTGTTAAAACAAAAAATTAATAGCATTTGGGTTTTGGTTTAATCTGTCAGCAAAAGAGTTCAGGCCAAATGTTTTGCAGAAAACAATTGTGACTCTATGCAATTAAACGTGCCTTGGAGGAGAAAAGTATGCACTGACAATTTGTAATAATTATGCTTAACACTTTTCACAGCTCTTCATCTTCAGGTCTTAACCAAACAGTCCCTGCTGTTCACAATATTAAATACTCAGCAGCCAAGCCTGGGCTTGTGGATCTCTTCATTTTCAAAATGGAAAGAAAACAAAGGGTTAAATTCAGTAAATCTAAGAAAGGGTTTCATCTTGGATGTGAATATAAAAGCAAATGTCAAGAAAGAGAGACCTGTAAGTCATTGAAATCTGTAATCCAGCAACAGGGGAAGAGCAAAATGAACACATTTATGTGCGTCGTAGTTTAACCTCAGTTGGCAACTATACACCATCAGGCACTTGCCCACTGCTCCCCCACATCTCCACCCACCCGTGTTATGGGAGGAGAATTGGTAGAGGGAAAAAAAAAAAAGGCAAAACCCAACAAGTTGAGGTAAAGACAGCACAATAGAAGAGCACAAAGAGAGAAGAAACAATAGTAATGACAAGAACACTAATGCAATAATAAGTAAAGCAAGCGATACAAACCACGGGGCTCGACAGCACCCGGGACGCCCTGTCCCTGCTCTGGCTGCACTGAGGCCACACCTGAACACAGGCACCACCGCCTGGCCAGCCCTGCCCTCACAGAGGGGACACCGGTCTGGTCTCCAATTGCCTACTGGCTGGTTCCGCTGACAGTCCTGGCTGTGGCCCCGCCCAACTCCTGGTGAAAATTAACCCCATCCTAGCTGAACCCAGGACAACAGGCTAATTGGCTTGAGACGTGGTGAACAAAGTTTTCAGCACCTTAGCCCTCAGTCCCCACTGTCTCTTAACACCAGCATTACAACCAACACACAACTGCAGAAGCCAGCATAGTGTTTCCAGATTACCTGCATTTGGCAAATTTTGCCCAAGACACAAATTGAGTGCAAACCACAAAATGACAGGATGTTAACTTGTGAAAGAGTTATTCTGAAAGTTCAAAGCCTCTGAAACAGAGGTTTGCCAGAATGAGCAACAATCCTCTAGGCAACTCATCCTTCTACTGTAAAGGAATTCCCAGGTGATATCTGCTTTAGAGCATCAGCAAAAGATCAGTCCCTGGGAAGCTCAAAAATAAGCTCTATAATTTACTACTTCCATGCTACTATTTCTTCTACCTTTGAAATTCATTTAGCTCTGGAATGAAACAAAAGTTTCTCAATAGCATCCCACAGCAAGACACGGCAGCCTAGGAAGAGAAAGACACAACCAAGAGCAATGATCTGCAAAGGTTTTAGGAAGTCCAAATGTCCCTTTGCACCTCTTCCCAGTGGAATTTCATTACCAACGTATCTGGTCTGTAGATATAAGACTCCACTCTCTTACTCATGGTCAGAGGAGATGACAAAACACTAGTCCTTTAGCTATGTAGTTACAGCACCAGTGAGATGAGCACAGCTGTGACCTGAGGACCACACCAAGCCTCTAGCTTTTTCTCAAGAAAAGAATTCTGATACACCTGAAAACTGATTTCAGGGCTTTACTTGCTATAAAGCAATTGCTACCTACTACAGGTAAAGTCACATCTGATACATTTGTTAGACAAATATTGCTAATACAGCTTAAATACTTTCCCCTCCCCTATACTGGACTTTACTGTGCTGTATTTATTTAAAAAAAACCCCACCTCTACAGAGGGGATGGAAGCACTTGTCAACGTCAGAAATCATCCCATCATCAGCTTGATCTGTAACACAAAACTGACTGATGTGCACAAATCCAAGATCGTGTCTTGACTCTATACTCAAGTAGATCTGTCCTGAGTAATCTTCTTGAAACAAATCCAAATCCAGAAATTTGGTTATTAAAAGCATATCTCATCTAGCATGTCAGGAGCTATATTTTGCCACCCTATCAAATCAAATCCATTCAATCTCTTTCAGGTAACAGATGCTATTTAGGTCAAAAAGCAGATAATTATGTCTGAATTTACATCTCTCAATCACAAAGAAACTGCAACAGGCATGAGGTTTAAGGACAGACTTGCCTGTGGGCATCCTGTGACACCTTCTGGAAATAGAGGAGCTTGGGCAGGTCCATGGTAGAACTTAGTGCAATTTGGTGTGCTGAGAGCATGGCACCCCCAAGGATCCCAGAGCAAAGCATCTGGTAAGTGTTGTGCCACAAAAAGACCCAAACCACCCAGAGAACAAATACCACCACCATCACCCAAAACCAACCAAACAAACAAAAAACCCAAACAAAAACAACAAGGGGACACAGGACTGCATACAGAAAAGCAGGACAAGGACACAGGAAACCTTTTTAGGGTGGCAAGCCCACTGCTGTGTTTGGTACCGAGGGAACCAAAATCAGTTGGGTGTCAAAAAGCTTTTCAGCAAAGATGATACTGGATCTTTGCTGAAAGATCCACCTCACTCTCACACCAGTTTCTTGAGGGATGTTATTCTTTCTGTGGTGATAAGACATCTCTTAAAAACACACGACTATCAAGATTTCATAAATAAAATTGCACTCCCTACCGATAGCCCTGATCACACAGCTGCCTGTGTGATGCTCACATAGCCTTGTTTTCTTACAAGTTTAAAGGATTTCTGTTTCCTCCCAATTTAATTCATGTGAAACGTTTTGTTCTCAGACCCTGTGTACTTTGAATTTGCTCTGGATGGATGCCTCCGTTCCATTGCCAAGCTTATGCTATTCCAATCAGCAGGATCACTGCCCAAACAAAACACAATCCCAGATACAAACACCCTCCAAACTACAGGGAACCTCAGAGTCAGATGAGAATTTCATGACTGATCCTCCAACATCTCTCTACATTCAGCCAAACTATACCCCACAACCTAAGCAAATCTAAATATACAGGATATCCAGAGACTAAGTTGCCAGTTTAGTTGTAATTGCTCAAAACCCGAAGTCTCACTATAGACATTCACATCAGAGGAGAAAGGAGTCGATATTTTAGTACACTTATAACCATGAAAATAAAATAAGACCTCTCTAAAATGTCAGTGGAGCAGGTAAAAGAAGTCACAGTACTACCATAACAAGTTCTTTGATCAATTCCTACATTACAGTACCTAAATTCTTAGTCCATTATTTCAGTGGAAAACAGGAAGATGAGCATCTAAAGATGTTTGTTTGGATTTGAGCTTTTATAGTTTATTATTTACTGATCACTGTTAAATGTATTTTGAAATTAATTGTAGTTTCCAACGGCTGATGCTCGTGGCAGACACCACAAACTGGTTTATACCAGAACAACATTTTTTAGCATCAATAGAAATAAAGCATAATGACTTTCACCAAAGTATCAACTGAGCTTCTCTCATAAATAACTGCTTAACAAACTTTTAGCCCCAGAAATCACTGTTAACTTTCAAAGTTCAATAACTTTGTCATGACTGAACTAGCTCTCATGCTACCCAAACCCCATTAATAGAGAGCTGTGTGGTGTACTATATTAAATGCAGTTGTTGTAAATAACATTTACACTTACAGTAATGTTTTGCCAATGACCAGGCCCAACAAAAATGATAACACCAGCAGAGAGATGAACCAATATGCAGACTGTATTGTAGACAGAAATGTTACTATATGAATGACCGCCGGGGGTACAAACAGGTCAACAAGCTCATACATGATCCACGCCACCCCCAACGATCCCACAAACGACATGACCCGGCCCACAACAGGTGGTACAAACAGTGAGCCGAGGTTTCCCACAGCTGGCATGGGAAACAGCCAGACCAGCAAGCTAAACACATGAGAAAAAGGTGCCCACATGGTGACTCTCAACCGATCGACCCACGTTCGCAAAGGCCTAAAAAGACCAGGGCCCAGCTCCAGGGAGAGTCAGGAGGTCTGCCCTGAACCAGGAAGCTCTGTGCAGCGCAATCCACAGACAGACACTCCTGGCTCCCTGCAAGTGGTCCCAGCTTTTATCCCCAAGCAGACACCTGACCTTTGTCAACTCAATGAGGGATCCCTGGGGCTCATTTCCCTTCTGGCTCTCCCTGCAGGGCCGGCCGCACCCTGGGGGGAAGCTATAAGGCAAACTCACCACCTCTTTATGAAGGGCTGTGGGAATCACCCATATGTCTATCTTAATTTGGGGGCTCGGGGTTCAAACCCCAGCATTTCAAGTAACAACTTTGCCTTTTTTTTTTTCCATCCCAACCCTGACAGTGTTGATCTTCAAGCTACATTTAGAAGTCCAGCAAATAAAGCCACCCTGGGAAGCAATGCTCCATCACATGGCACTGAGGGAAAACAGTCATCCTCATTATCTGTTGTTCATCTTCTCATCAACAGAGCAGCAGTACCTCCTCAAAAGCACCCCACCTGTGTGCAACCTGGAATTTTAAACTAATTATCACTTCAAAAGTACCAGGATGTCCGAATTTCTCTGTGCAAGCAGTGGTATTTACCAGCCCCAGCACTTCCCAGAACAAATGGCCATTAATATACAAGCCAAAGACACGACAAATGGTTTAACAAA
Source organism: Merops nubicus (assembly GCF_000691845.1). Taxonomy (NCBI): domain Eukaryota; kingdom Metazoa; phylum Chordata; class Aves; order Coraciiformes; family Meropidae; genus Merops; species Merops nubicus. The sequence continues at coordinate 20,582 of NW_008580801.1, read as the reverse complement.
CAAACAAAAAAACCCTACAGAAAGAAAATCATCCCACACATAACAACAGAAAAAAAACACAAGGAAAAGTGGAAATAAATCAAGAAATAGGAGCTGACAAGAAGAGAAAGAACAAAATAGGACATGCAGCAACATAGATACGTCAAGTTCATTGCAGCAGCATAGACATGTCAAGTTCATTTGCTCTGATTTTGAGCTGACCCCTTAGTTGCTTTCCAACATATTTTCCCCCTACATGCGTTTCCAGTAGATGTATTATTTGCTATAGTTGGCCCAATATTAAAACAATGGAATCCTGCAGTATGAAGGCGGCTGTTACTTTTTCAATTTGTTCTTGGAGGCTTTCCAATAATTTCTGTGTCAGAGGATGCGTTAAGAAGTTCTTTCTCCTCACTCTGTGCCTGGCAGAGCAAACCCATCTAATACAATACCTGCCAGACAGCCACTGTGTTTCACAGTGCAACCCTTTCAAACCCAGCATTTCACTCTCTCACTCTTCTCCTCCTCTTTTTTTGCGATAAATCAATAACTTGTTAAGCAATCACGTAGTTCAGTGACCTCTGTCTTGTCTCTCTTTCCAAGATTTGTTTTCCGAGACAGGGGCATGGAGAGGATGACATAGGTGCCTGCTACAAACAGGGAATTTGCCTCTCTTTGCTAGAGACAACATTGTGCCTAATAGTATGCCGAAACAAAGGGTGCAAAATTCTTGCCAAAAAAGCTTATCTATCACATAAATATAAATCAAATGAACTTTTGATCTAATGAATTCTTTTATTTACAGTGACAAGATAATGAGAATCCATTCCTTCCTCTAAAGCTGACCGTTTTATCACTGACTCCTTTGATGCTAATTTATAGCAATGTCTTTTCCAGGTCCAAAACA
>NW_008580801.1:0-19665 GCF_000691845.1 Merops nubicus | reverse complement strand
TTCCTGAGGGACTCTGAGAGGGGGCCCTCCTACTTTCCATGGACACAAGTCATCTCCAAGTGAACAGACCTGATTCTTCATCAAGTCACCCTTTTTTAGAAAGCTTTCATCAGGATGCATCACCCCCAAACCCAGCAGAAAGCAGAGAATGAAGTCTGGTGCCTTTAGCCTTCTGTCTCCACACATCTTCATGAGCACCATCAGTACACACTCCAGAGCATCCCCCACAGGAATCACGTCTGGCTAGCACTGCTGTCCTATCACATGCACCTTCCCAAGGAGGAGGTTCCTTCCCAGCCCTAGCTATACTCACAGGCTGTTCATCTCATACAATATTACTCCTTTTGTGCCTCCCCCAGCAATGGGGAAACTCTGCCAGGATTTATGGCTATACAAACCTTTAGGCAGATGATGCAGAATATAGGCAAAATCTGGGTCCCATCACAGTGCAAATGCATAACCCCTATTGCCAAGGGAACTTCACACACTAAGTCTTCCCACTTCTTAAAGCCAAGCAAGAGTAGCAAACGAGAGGGCCTCCATAACAAATAAGGGAGTGTACAGAAAATAATCAAAGATACCCTTCTACAAAGTGTCTCATTAGTTCAGCAAAGCTCTAGAGTTGGGTAATTGACAGGATTTGCACCAAGACAACATCAAAAAAGAAAAACAAACCAACTCATTTACATTCCTGTTTCTCCTGCAACTACCTTACTGGTTAAGCTGAGCTAATACCAGCCAGAGGCAAAATTACCAAGTCAAGTGAAGTGGCTGAGGACAACACACCCCATTGCTGGGGCTAACCTGCAGCACCCACAGACAGGCCATCCCTCATGCATACACATCCTCCAAATATAAAGGTTAAATCTGCGTGGCATTTTAAAGGTTTTCCAAAAGTATCTAATATTTTCTGATTATTCATTTTTCCGATTTTCAAAGGACAAATGCTTTGCACTTGATGAAAAGGGAGATAAAGGTTCTGGGTTCTCGCAGTTTAAGCACCCAAACCCAGAGATATTCAGAAACTCCAGCTTCTTTATAAAACCTCAGTTTCTTCTTCTTTACTTGGCCTAAGTAATCCCTTGACTCAGTATTAAGTTTCAGAATGCTAGTGATTATACACCTATATACATATCTACGGTTCTTAGAAAAGGGGGGGGGGGGAGAAACAGGACACCAAACAAGAAAACAAAGTCCTCCAGAAGAGGAATAAAATACACACTATGACATTCAACCAGATGCCCTTATCCCCCCAAGGCATGGTTAGCATACTATCTGCCAGTGCATATGGGACCAATTAAAAAGAGCTAACTCCTCAAAGAGGGACTGCAACGTCACTCTGGAGGAATCCACAACTGATTAAGCAAACTCAAGTAATTCCATTCTGGAAACACGTGCTCATTCATAACCAAATTCCAGTCTTTAGGAACTCCATATGCCACGGAAAAAAAAATCCTTGCTTCCACCAAAATCTGTGGCAAAACAAATCTGTTCAACAGGAAAAGAGCTTTCCTCATGTCTCCTGCTGCCTTACATGTGCTATTACATGCACCTACATGAAGAATTATTACTACTTTTTTAGCACAGTAACTAAATTGCTATTTCAGTTTTGTAATTCAACATCACCAATGAAATGAAGAGCATCAAATGAGTGAAATATTGAATTCCTTAACTAAAAATAACAGAAGAGCTCAAAACCATCCAAACATTTCCTTCCAGCAAGACCAGCAGAACTGGAAGACTTCAAGCCTGTACAAGGATCATCATTCAATCCCTTTACAATGTGGAAGCTACTTCCTCTTTTTCCAGTAATTATACTCTCACTTTTGTCCAATCTGCTCCAAACTCTGTTCAACACAGCAATGACTTGCAAGCTTTCCACACAGAAAACAGCTGCAGAATAAACAATCCCACAGAGCAACAAAGAGGAACATTTTTATTCTCAGTACAGCCTCAACTATCTTCTAACTGCCCTTGATATTGCAAAAAATATTTTAACATGTTTCAGGCTTAGGGGAAATAATATAGAACATCAGTGTGGAGGAAAAATGGCCTGGGCCGTTAAAGCCCTGATGCAGAGCTGATTTATATGTTTCTGTAATACAACACAATGGAAGTATTCTGAATACCCATGATGTTTACAGTCTCCAGAGTACCTGTGTCAGGCAGCGAGTTAAACAGACGTGAAAGAACCAACAAATTTAAAATAAGTGAACTGCGCGCCCAGTATTTCCCCACTGTCTTCTTCCTTCACCCCATTCCATTCAACTTAGAAGTACTACTGATGTAGCTGTTCCAGCAACCCTGAAAGCACATAAAGCTGTAATTCTACAGGAAACGTTAACAGGGTGGCTTCTGTCAAACTTGATGCATCTGAAATGTAAATTATTTATCCTGAAAGAGAAGAGAGTGAGTGAATTTAGGGGCCTCTGATAAAATATTAAAGTGTTGAATCTTGTGAATACTAATTAGTCATTCCTCTGGCATAAAAAAAGTCTCAAGACAAATATTTCTTTTTATTGAAAAAGACATGCATTTGGCTGGAAAAAAAAAACAGCTATGATGCAAAATGTTTGAGCAACATTATAAATTCAGTCCTCTATAATTATACCATGACTGCTAAAAATGCCACTTTCATAACCACCACCAGTAAATAATTGTCAAGCTAAATCCAGAAGATGACCATGCAAAAATGCCTTGTACAGCTTAATCTTGCCATAATCTTTTTTATAGCACATCTCTCTGCCCAGATTTGCAGCTTGTGTTATTTGCATCTGACCACTATGTACAAGGGTTATCAACCTTATGATTCATATTTTTTAAGACTTAAAACTCTTCATGCTGCAGCCCTACCAATGGCTTCTCAACTGTGCTTATTTAAGCTATTTGCATATATAATGGCCACACAGTTCCTTCAATAAATCTCCAAGCCAAACTATGTTATGTCAATGACAGTAATCCATCCAAAAGGGGAAAAATAACAACCCACAAATGCACAAAAAAAAGCCCAACAAAAGCCTAATTCTGAACATTCATTGATACAGTAGTAATCGAGTAGACTGCAAATATGAGGCAGGCAGATAAATGCAGGCAGGGATTCAGTATCAATCTCCAGTGCCACTTCTTTATGGGCCAGCCCTGATACTGCAATAGAAAAAGAATCCACCAGAAACTTGACTTCTGGGAAAAGTGTTTATAGTGTTTATTTCAGCTCCTTACCTTTGGAAAGCAAGGATCATTTAGAAAGCAATTTAAGTAAACCTTAACCCATGAGCTAAGATCAGCAAGGCCAACTGCTCTGATGAAGGACCATCATCAGAAGAGAACTGCAGTGGAGAGCTTCCATTCATGAAGCTATATGGCACACAGGGAGTGATGCCATAGCTACAAAAGGCTTCCACCTCACAACCACTCACTCCCATCAGTTTTCATTACAGCTGCTGAGATCTCAAGACTGCCCACTGCAAAGCTTCACTGCCTTCACGCTGGTCAAGAACATTCAGCACAAAATGTTCCATGTGGGCACAAAACACAACTCAGCCACTAGGTCTCCACTTGGGAAGTCAGAGGGTGCAGAGTCAAGCACTCAAAATGAGCATTTATCTTCCTGAGGGTTGATTCTGAGCTAGATGAAAGAGTTGCTTTCTTGCTTTCCAGGTGTTAGCATTATCTACAAGAAAGTCTGTAAAAATGTTTATATTGTTGGTAAGTTACTTGGGAGACCTCCGCAACTAATATATTTTAATTAAAAAAAAAATAAATATGTAATTTCAGTCCATGAGCAAAGCTTGAAACAGATAACCTCCAAAGTGGAAAATCTGGACAAGTTGTTAACTGAAGTCATAGATTTTGAGAGGGCACTTTCACTCCACATCAATCAGTGCTAAGTCCTCTCCAATATACCAACCTTTAATCCAGCTACAGTCTTTTCAGTCTTAGATGGCTTTAGGAGAAGAAGATATCATTGTTTGATTTTTATTCAAATTTGGATCCAGGTTCTCTGCCTGGAACAGATTTTCAGATGACATTAGAAAAGCCTCTAAAACAACATCAGTCAAGTTTTGCACACACAGCTATTTGCACAAGCCAATTCTACAGTTTTACAAGACAATCAGCTAGATAAATGGGTCTGCACATTATGAGCACAGGAGGCCTTTGATGGTTCAACAAAGCCTGTTCCCTCCTGGCTACAATCCCGAAACTGCCATAAATGAAGTATTTCAAGTTTTGTTTTTTCCTGTCTTCAAGCTCAGGCTGACTATCAGGTTGGGTACCTCAGTATCAGCTTGGTGCATCTCAGTGCCATCCACACCACAATGAGCACAACAGAGAAAATCAGAGGTGCAAGAGCTACAGCATCCTCCTGCAGAAACAGGAACACAAACTACCAACATTTTCTGTTCTTCAAGCCAGGCAAGTGTATAGAGTGCTTCTTCAGAAAGAATGATCATGGGTTTTGACTGTGGCACAATGAAAAAAACATATAGCATATGCTTAAACACTGATGTTTAAAAAGAATTCATCTGTAGAAATAAAAGTTAGAAATAATTTGAAAACCATGATATTCCATGCAGTGCTCCATCACTAGTGTAAAGATTAAAAGAGAATCAGCTTCAACCAGCCCATAAAATGGGGCTGTTTTCCCTGTAGCATCTGTAGAAATGTGATTAGTTCCAACTCCTGCCCTATGACATGAGCACTTCCACGTTCATGTTTCCTCACCATTACAGTCAGAAATTAACAGACTCCAGGCTATCACTGGTATTGCCAACCCAGCAGAATAAAGCCATTCCTGAAGCAGATTTGGGACTCTCTTTTCTGCTTACGCAGTAGACAAATCACAAACACAGTTTACTGTGAAGCTGCCAATACTTAATAATGTGTAATGGTGCAATACGCATCTGAACAGAAAAAGGGTGCAAGCATCTATCTAGAGAACAAATTCGTTCACCAGCTCTAGTAGTTTCTCTTTGCCTTCCTCCCTGGACTTGTGCTGCTGGGCTGGAGAATGGGGTAAAATCATGCAGCTTGTGGGCTATTTATTTGCTGGCATATCATCTCAGATGAGATTATTTTTGGCAAGAAACAGGAAACAATTCTGAAAACAGTGTAAGCAACAAATGCACCACTGAAGAAATAACACACAGGACTCTGCAGGGGTGAATCTTAGTGGTAACTTGGCAGAGCTACCTACCGCAACCCAACGACACCTTCCCCAGCTTGCAGAAACAACCCCTGGGGAGTTGCTGCCCTGTGGTATGTAAAATTCTTGCTAGCCCAACCTGCTTCATCATCACCATCAACTACTGTCACAGAAGGTGGCTATCTTTCCATTTATTGAGCTGTACATGTGCACATGCAACAGAAGGAACACGCAACACGAGGCACATTTTTCCCTGGGCCATTCGGTTTGGAAGAGATTCTTCTCTAGCCCGGCACATGAAGTGCTCTGGCTTCAGCCTCTTTCCGTTCGGCACGCAATCAAACTGCAATTAGAGGAAATCCAATTCTGCTATGAAAGCTGCAGCTCAACAAATTGTGTTTACCCCTCTTCTCTATCTATGTTCCAAGGCAGAGAGTGCTGCGTGGCTTCCAAAGCCATCCCCATTTGAACATTACTTTCCATCTGTACAAGTTTCAAGTTTCGAAACTTCACTCAGTACAAAAAAAAGCACAGCAAAGAAGCAAGGTTGTCTTACCATATTATATTCACTTAATAATCATAAGCAAGTTCTCAGAGAAGTCCTCCAGGCACAGTTTTAATGTGAAAGCAATTCTTGCTTCATTTTAACCATCCACTGATGCAGAGCTGATAGCCCAGCTCATTAAAATGTACAAGGTGCTATTTCAATAACTGCCATAATTTGTCGGGCAGGGTTTAGTCACTCTTCACACAGCAGCCTGGATGCACAACTCCAGCTGCCTCTGACACTCTCCAAATCTATCTCTGAAGTCCCTTGTTTTGGGGCTCAGGTGCCCACGGCACATGAAGTCATGTCAGAGCTTCCTTCTACAGCAATAAACATGTCATCTACCTGCAGCCTCTCAAGTGGTTTGGCTATATTTAAAAAGGCATGAATCCCGCTTGAGTGACAACCCCTTCTTCAAGTTAAGCATTTATACCCATTTAACCAGCTATAAAAGTCATTACAGGAAGGATGGTTTGGTATAAGATAAATACCACAACCATTTTTTTTTAAACTTTATTATGTTTACATAACACAACAAGTCACACATTGACTCGATTAAGGACTTGAGTCCAAAACAGTGAGAGACTCTCACTTTGTGCTGCTGGACATGGGTTGTTGATTTGATAACCCAGTGATCAGATCCCACACCTTGACCACGTAAGTGATACTTGTCTGGGATGAGGTTCAATCTAGTCCCCAAATGAATCTTTGGAGGCACTGTGTTTCACATTTCACAAGTACTCCCCAGCACACAGAGATATCAGTCTTTGGACTCACATCAGGCAGGAATGAACTGCCTCTCCCACCCGTCAGTAGGTATACTTCCATGAAATCAAGGAGCAGAAGACAGTGGTAAACGTTTCCAAACCTGCATTAGGAAAGTGTGCATTTGGGACCATATAATATATTGGCAGCCAGGAAACTCAACTGGTGATTCTGGTAAACTAAGTGGTACACCCAGGTCAGACACCATAAATCCAGACCTTCCTGATCCATATCAACCCTGCAAACATCATACTGCTCTGCTCAAGGCTTTGTGTTACTTTCTTGAAGAAAATCTTATTTTTAAATGACAGCCCACTAGAAGGAGAATAACTGCCCTTAAAAAATACTTAACAACCTCTTTGCTTGTTATCAAGTGGTCTATACATGACACATGAGAGCTTTAGACCGTGATAATGCATTAAATAAACATTTCTGTTAAAAATCCATAAGCCTACTTCTAACTAGTTTGAGATATACAAATGTCTACAGCTTATTCAGTTCAAGAATCCTCTGCTCTCAAAATATCCATTCAGCAGCCCTGCCAGATACTGTTTCACAATACTACAGGCCCACTTATTCATAAACAAATCATTAACATTCTTGACATAAATCCATAGCATACAACAAATCCCAGCTATGATAGTGTTTTACTACATTTGCTGTGCCCATCATGAATAGGAGTTCTGTTTTCACTAAAAAAAAAAAAAAATCCTCAACAAATAAAAGGCAAATTATTCTCGCAAGAAAACCTCCAGGATGAAAAGCCTATGCGCTGATTACAAACTAATTATCAAGTTCATATAGTAATAAGTCTGGCATTCAGTTAGTGAAATGGGCTGTCACAATTTATACAAGAAATTTCCTTATTAGAACTCTAATAATTAAGAAACTCTGATGGTAAAATATCCACGACAGACCACTCAAGTTTTCTTCAGCTACAAGGGAAACGTTTTAAACATCCTGGTTTCTCCACAGATGGGCACAGGAATTATCTGAAAAGACCCTTCTAAAGCCCTTCAGCATTCAGTCACTGCCAAGGGTTTATTTACAGACTTGGATCACAGCGTTTTAGCCAAGCCCCAAAGTGATCAACACCCATTTTTACATACATACATCACAGCTTAAATTAGACTAATTAAAACAAATAGAGTAACTTAACAATTGCATCTGGAGCAGGCTGCTTATTCTCTCTGAATATACTCTGCACAGATGGCAGCACAGAGCAACAGCTGAAATCAGTGGGGGCACGCTCCCACAGCACCGGGGTACAGACCCCACCCCGTTCTCATGTCCCGCTGCCAGGAAAGCCTCAGAAATCATGGGGCTAAGCCCCTGACCCTTCCTCATCATATCTAAAGAATTAAACACCTCCCTGAATAGCCATATTTAAGTAATTTGAAAAAAAAAAAGGAAGATAGTTAAACTTTCTCTTTATGCTCTGGGCAGATGAGAAATACGCTTGCAAGATCTGGACTTCTCCCTGGGTTGTTAAAGGCAAAGCAGAATGCCTTCCACAAAGGTTGCCAGCTCATCCCAGGGGATAGATGTTTTTGATTCCAGCAAAGATACATGTGCATTGAAGCATCAAACACTTTTGCAAGGCCTCAGTCCTGCAAGAAATCAGACCTTCCCTTACCGTCCAGTGCACAGGCCTGTGGGCAGTGGTGGCCGCTCCCAGCAGGTAAAATCACACACAGAGCTGAAGCTTTGCAGAACCGAGACCTTTGTAATCTTAAATACACGCACACTTATTTAGCAGTGACTCTACAGCATTTACTAGGGGCGTGCCCCCTATTTTTATTATTTCAATTGGCACAGCTTTTCCATTTATAGCTTGCTTTAGTTCCAGCTGTAGTGATAATTTCACTGCAGCATGCTCATGTATGAACAGACAGAGCACAAAGAGCTTGCAGCCCTTGGGTCTGACCTACTGAGAGGGTGTTCTGCAACTCAGGAGAGCAAGATGATAGAATCCATTTATGGGTCACACTCTATACCTGGCCTTCAAAAACTTTTTGAACTTACTTTTGCCGAGGATTGCAGCTACTGAAGTACCACAGGGTCTATCCAGTCTGCCTTTTGGTACCACAGAGGTCAATATCCCTAATAGTTCTTGCTTTCACCCCTGACCTACCAAAGTTGTAACGTATTTGTTAGTACAGAAACAGTCACAGCTGACAGAGTGCAAGGTATTAATAAATTCAGGAATCTTCTCATTTGCCTCTAGGTTTTCCGAACATTTCAGAACCACATGTTTAAATATTGTCTGCAACAGTACCACATAAAAGCTAACTTAAAAAAAAAACAAAAACAAAAAAGCAAACCCCAAAACCAAATCAAAACAAAAAACCCACAACAATTTAAGGCAGAAAATCCTACATCTGAAAAAAAACTGAGGCACTACAGAAATCCCAGACTAAAAAGGGTCAGGCTAAAGGGTTACATGATTTGAAAGAAGACAAACATCTCTGCCAGTAATCAGCAAGGAAATCAGACTACAAGTTAAGCATCATTTGCAATATGACACAACAGCAAAACAACACTGAGGCCATAGTGTCAGGACACCTGAGAAAATGGCAATGTCACTTTGCTCAGCTTTGCTGAGCCGTGGCAGGAAAAGGGCAGGAGGGAAAACAACCAAGCAATACTGGAAAGGTCAGAGGGAAAAAGGCACTCACAATTTGGGATAATTTCACCAAATTTTGGAATCATTTCCCTTTGCTGACTGGTGACGGCATAAAAAACATCATCTAAGCTCTGCAAACCAAGAACTGCGTGTCGCCTGGTACTGCTAACAGTTGTTCACTAACCTGATTCAGGAGCTGAAATGAACACTACACTTTTGTTTCTAAAGGCAAAAGCTGGTCATCAAAACCCATCCATCACAGGCCATGCTCTGAAACACGCCTCACGGCAAACTCCAGCTTGCGCTTGCCCAGCCACGTGAGATGCACAGCCCACGCACAGGGCTCCAGCAGCCACGCGGACCTATCCACTCACCTCCTTCATTGCACTAATGCTATGATTTGCCCACTGATCAAATTGTTGAAGAAAAAAAAAAAAACCAACAAAAAATCCCGAGGTACAACCCTCAGGCCTCTGATCCAGCAGCAAAGTCATCTGTATTTTAACTGTGATTGCAAACAGGAGCAAAGCCAAGCATGAATCCTCAGATTATCCTTTCCAAAATCCCAGCATCGGCTTTAGCAAAATAGAAGGAAAGATCAAACCAGTTGTCTCAGGCAGACTGTTATTTCTGTACCTATGTTTATTAACACTAGGTATATAAAACTGAGAGAAACTGAGGTAGTCGTAGAAAAATACACAGTGATGTTAACCACAGAGGCAAATGAAATATGTACACATTCTTTCCCCCAGCCAGGAAATATTTTCAAGCTGTTTCTTTTACAGCTAGTCAGTGGATAGGAAATGCTTTTTAGACAGAAAAATATTTCCTTTTCCAGAAGACTCCATAAAATCCATGCACAGAGCAGTGTACATTTTGAAGATAATGAATTACTTGTTTACTGCGGTGGTTCAATATACAGCTAATCCCCACATGTTGTCTAAAGAACTTATTTCCTCTGGTAAGTGAAGAATGGTCAACAGAAACAAAACAGTTTGATTTTTAAAAAAGCAGAGCACTGGCAACATCTGCAGGCTACAGAAAGCTGATTAGTGACATTAGGCAATACAGGAACATGTCCCTCATGTATCTCCTGTTTTTTTCAAAGTGAAGGTATTCCAGAATAAAATGTTAACAAATATAATGGAATTAAGATGTTCTAATATACAAAAATAACACCCCAGACCCAGTGCTGTAAATTCTTGAGTTGTGGGCTGTAGTTTATAAGTTATCATCTAGAAGTGAAGGATGGCTGTAACAGTCAATTCCATTTCTCCCCAGTGATCAAATCATGTACTAGGCTAAACCATTTATTGATGTCAAAGGGTGACATTTTTCAATTAAGATAACAAGGTTTTGGAGGCTCTGGCCATTGGAACCCTGTTTGTGCATATTCTTGCCAACTAAAAAAAAAAAATAAAAAATTAAAAAAACAACCAAACAGCCAAACAACCAAAAACCCAAAAGGAAGCAGTCTAACAAACTGATTTTGCCTGAATTGAGTACTAACAATTAAACATTAATCCTGCCACGTATCTGGAGCTATGTATCAAGAATATTTATACTAGTAACCAGACAGTGTTAGGGGTGAACAAGATAGTAAGCAAAACTTGCACATGAAACTGAAATCACCTTGTTCCCTGTTGTAACTCTCCATCTCCCCAGGTGAGGACCCAGCCTTTGCCCTTCCACTACCTGGGTAGACAGATGCACAGCATCTGGAGGTCTGGCTGCTCTGGGAGGAGCGGAAAGGGCAGAAGAGACAACAGCAAGGGAATGCTCCTTGGCAGGGCATGGAGGTGGCAACCTCCCTGCCACCCAAAGCGCCCTGCTGATTCTGTGCCAGGTCCAAAGGAGGAGAACACATCCCTCCAGATCCAAATGCCACCCAAGAATAGAGATATGTTCCAGATCTTTGTAAATACGCCGCCTGCAAGTGAGCATCCTGCCCATTAGACCCTTCACTGTTAACTTCCAGTGGAGCATCTATAATGTAATGTACCACTTTTTTTTTTTTTTAAGCAATTTCACATCCACTGTTTAAAATAATTCTTTGTATTGACCCATTGGCTTGGAAAAAAACCAAAACAAAACAAAATCCAACCCACCACGAAGAACAACACACAGTGAAAGCAAAGATAAGCTACACAGGGTAAAACTTCAAAACCTCCAAAAAGTTGAATAAAACTCAATCTGAGAAATAACACCTGGCCTGGTATGGGGCAGAACAGAATTCTGTTAAATGATTTTACTTTTCAGCTAAAGTTCTTCCAATTAACTGCACTGTCTGAAGTTGAAGTTGGCAGCATATTTTCACAGACTGTCTGCCTCTAGTAGTGGTAACACTCCATGTTTAGAGTTACTACCAGGGACTTGTACTCACATCAAGGCCACTGCTAAAGCTTGTGTACCACATGGAGGGGGGCAGAAAGTAAAGCCACATCTGCAGGAAGGAGTAAACAAGTGACCCTAAAATTCACCACTGGGTTATTCCTTCCCATATGCATCATATTCAGTATAAAAGCTGAAAGATTGTGAGGATCAAGCCCTTCTACCTTCTTCCTCCCTTTTACTGCTCCTGCAGTGGCCGGCATCCGACGAGGACTTCATCCATCTTGCCCTTAACCCAGTTCCAGAACCACCCAGCTCCTGTACCCAGTTGCCATCTGTGACTGAGTCCAGCCTGGGACTTTTCCCTGTGGCCTGCTCCTCAGCATCGAGGGTGATGGGGACATATTGCCATTGGGGGGAGTTGGGTTCAATACTGGTTTTGTATATATTTGTACATATTCCATTTTACTATTATTAGTAGTAATAGTAGTAGTATTTTCATTAAAGCTGTCTTACTTTTCTAATCGATTGGTCTCTCTTCCTTATTCCCTTTCACTTCCCCTTTTGGGGGAAAAGGGGTTAACAGAGAACATCTGTTACAGGTCTGGGGGTGGCCCTAACCCTAAACTGTGACAACACCACATTGGACTAGTTAGTTCAGACATTACTAAGCACTGGCCAGACTCCATGTGTTTTCTCTTTCCTTTGTTTTACTTATGATTAGTTTGAAAGAGATGATGATTAGCTAGAAAAAAAAGACATGCCCTTTTGACCTCCAGGTGTGCAAAGCAGAAAAATATTAAATATTTCCTAAAGCAAATTTTGACTCTGTATACAGGGTGCAGTAAACCACCATGTGGGACAACCAGTCCCAGCAGTACATCACCACACAGCATTTGCAACACAAACTCTTTGCTATGGAACTGGTTAGCTCCTGGTCGAGTCTGTCAAGGCAGGCAAGCAACTGAAGGCACAGGTGACAGAGAAACCTCAGGCAGGTTCCTGTATCCAAACTCTCCTCCAAAGCCTTGTTCAAAGGCTGGACCCATATGTACCACTGCATATATGAGAATTCTACATAGCCTACAGCTCAGCACTCTGCAATGGGGTGTGCTGCCAGCCCAGCTCCCTGCTCCGCTGGATAACCAGCCTTTAGCACCTCTGTGTTCTGTAGCTCCTGGCAATGGACCCACGGTCACTTTTCCCCTTGCAGAGGGGAGGAACTGCGTGACTGTGAGGCTTATTAACACTTGGATAAATATTTTGTAATGCAGTTTTCCCCCACCCTAAAGCAAGTGGTTGGCAAGCTGGCAGCGTGGCACAGACGCTCCTCTGTCGGGTCCGTAGCAGCCCCTCACCCAAACAGCACTAGGGCCCAGGCCAGGCAGTCCTCAGTAACACACGTCCAAGGAGTCATACAGAAATGTTCAGTTCAGCTCTCTTAAATGTTAAATTGCGTGACATATATCTACTCTTTAAAAAAATGAAACGGAAGAAAAAAAAAATCAGAGAATATTTGGACTCTTAAAAACATAAAGTTTCCTCTCAGTCAGTAAAAGAAACAGAGTAACTCCACTGGCATTACTAATAGCACTCAGATTTATACCAACATTTTCGAGATCTGAATTTGGACCAAAAAAAAAGAGACATATATACCGGGGCAAAGTTTACCCCTCAGTGAGCAAAATTACATCTCTTTAGACATTAATGGCTTCTGAAATTCTGTAGCTTGATACAACAGTAGTGATTTAAATGCCAAGCCACATTCACTTTGTTTATCTTGGAAAGCTCCACACCCATGTAAGAACACTCTCAGACCATAACAGCAGAATGAAAGGTCAGGCTGTTACTTCCAGAACTGGCACAGTAAACTTCTGGACAAACAAGGTTCAGGCATTTCTCTGGTCAGTGCTGCCCACTGCATGTGGCTGTTTTTCTAAGATCGTGTAAGCAGCATCAGTAACTTCTGATGATGACAAATAAAAATCCTAACCTGAAAAAAAAAAAAAACAATCTAAATGCCCTCCACAAATACTTTACACTAACCAGGAGTGAGCTGTTTCAGTGCAAGGTTTCTGCAGACAGGGCTCTCAAGCTGTGTCTGACCCCAGACCACTTGCGGACCACTCTGGTCCCCAGCTGCCAACCCGCTGCTCCTCACACCAGAAGATCTACATCTCTACAAAGTATTTTGTGTTAGTCCAAAGCCTTCTCAGACGTTTCTGACACATGTCCCCAGATACCTTCACTTGTACATGCCTTGCTGCCCAGAGATGGAAACCTGCTCTGACCTGCTAGAGCCAAGTCCCAGGCCCAGAAAAATGGGGAGCTTGTCTGACCTCAGGGGTGAAATCCCTAAGCTGCAGCTCTCTTTTCAGGTGAAGGTCTTGACATACTCATTTCAGTTTGCACTTGCTGCACATCATCTCTTCACATGTGACTCTCCTTAGGGGAGATGAGCTCCACCACTTCTGCAGCCTGAAACTTGTCAGCATTTTGAACATGAGAAGGATTTTCGGAGCGTGGTTTCAGGAAAGGAACAATTAAACAGTGACTAACTAGAACTTCAGTGAATGTTTTTTCACTGTCCCAGAGTGCCAGAGCTTTTCATCACTCTCGATTGTACAAGGCAGTCGTCTTGTTTGCTCAAAGACTAGTCCCAGGCTCACCGTGATGCACAGAAGAGCCACCCTTCACCTCCACAGACTGCAGCATGCCTTCTACTGCTGAGGGGTCCATTGTTTACACCAGGGAGCCCCAGTCCCCACTAGACACCACCAGGAAACGATCTGAACTATGTCACTGTTGAGGAAAACAAAATCCCGAGTCTGTGCAGTGTGGTAACTCCTTGGAAGCACACATCCTGTTACCCAGCCAGAAGCTGCAAGATTGCCAAGGGAAGGTGCAAAGGCTCACATGCAACCTCAAAGTTATTAACAAAAAACTAAATATTGCAACAGTTATCTGCAGAAAAAGGCAACAGCAGGACCTACCTCACCTCCTCTAGCCTTTTGAACTATGCAACTCTTCTTTCTGAAGCAGCTCTGTATTTTAGAGGTACAAGATTAAAATGCTGCCTTTTGAAAACACTACACATCCTAGCAACCTGATCCAGGCTCTTCAATGACAAAAAAACAAACAAACAAACAAACAAAAAGAGCCTCCAAACACCAAATCAAAACAAAACAGTCATTCACAGACAAATGTTTCCTAACATTCCTTATAAACCACTAAAAATTACACTGTCATCTGAAACGGCAAGATAAAAGTTAATGGATTCAAAGTTCTAGAGATAAGACTGCATTCTTAAATCTGAGTGATTTAACACACATTTATCAAAGTGAACTGCACAGTCTCATAGCAAAAAAACATGCCTTCTGCAGACCTTGGCACTGAGGCTCCCCCACCAAGAATGCGACAGAGGGCTCTGCGTCCCACATCATCCCCACCACGCATCCCAAAAGGCCCTTTCAGCCAAGACAGACGTAAAATTTGCAAAATATCTTCCCTTCTGATTCTAATCCAAACAACAGAGCACAGCTGTGAAAACTGAAGCCTGTGCAGATCCGTGCTGTACAGGCTCCTTAAAAGCACCAGGACAAAATTCAAGCTTCTACACGTTCTGAATCCAGTTTATAGCCAGGCATAGAAAATTTGGACCAGGGAATAAAGATAGATGCCTAACATGACAATTTTTCTGAAAGATGAAAGAAATTCACTGTCATCTTCTGCTGAGGCACTGTGCAGTGAGCTGGAGCAGAGGTACAAGCTATGCTCCAACACCCAGGCAGCTTGAGGAGCTGCAGCTTCATGTTTGCCTAAGTTTCAAAAAGTATTTTTCTGGTCAAAAGCTGGAAAAAAAATCCAGATGTAAAGGTTCTGCTAAATAAATAATTTCAAATAGGGGGAAAAAAGATTTAAACCTTACTTTTGAAGTTCTAAGAATTTTCTTCTAAGAATTTTGCTGTTTGTCTTTACGCCTTCCAACTCAAAGCTGCAGCCAGAAGAAAGAGCACATCATGACACAACTCTTCTCCTGGCATTCCTCTCTCCAGCAGAAGGAAATAATAGAAAACAGGAAAAAATTCTTGCCACAACACTAGAAACCAAGTTCAGTGTATTAATTTAAAGTGAACAGGTCTGATGAATAACAACAGAAACTGCATTTGCCTGTTTTTCTAAGCAGAATGACTGGTGAGAGGGGCAATCCCCCTGCCCAGGAAACTCTACCATCTTCAGGCCAGTATCATTGTAGTGGACTCGGAAAGCACAAGTTAACCCTGATAGCAGGGAGGTCATCCCCAGCTACAGGAAAGCCACAGAGCAACTGAGATTCTGGAAAGCCTCCTCCTGCAGCCACTCAGAGAGGAACTCTGCATCCCACCGTCCCTCCTGTCACTCCACACCCATGCTCAGGGAGGGAATGGAGCGCTAGCAACTTGCAGACTCAGATGATCTATTTGACATCGTCACCATCACCAGAGAGGTCTCATGCCCTCAGTCTTATGCAAATCCCCAAATCCTCTGTCCTCGCTTCCAGCCACTCTCAGGAAGAAGCTCCATAGCATGG
The DNA here is from genome assembly GCF_000691845.1 of Merops nubicus. Lineage (NCBI taxonomy): Eukaryota > Metazoa > Chordata > Aves > Coraciiformes > Meropidae > Merops > Merops nubicus. The sequence goes on along the minus strand of NW_008580801.1, from coordinate 3,683 downwards.
AGAAATATTTGGTTTAAATAAGACCATACAAACTTTCTGGACCTCCTGTAACAGCCCAGCTGGAGGGATTGCTGCCCTGCTCTACATTCCAGACAAGCTCAAGGCTGATACTGACCCCACGGGAGCTTACAAGAGATTCCACTGCTAGATCTTCAGGGCAGCTACTCCACCAGTCAGACCAGACTGTGAACAGCACTCCTCCTTCTCCAGGCACTGAATGAGTGGCCAAGTTCTCAGAAGAGCTTAGTCCACCAGGCAAAATACTCCCTGGAAAAGCCTGGCCCTAAATGGAGGCTCCTAATACTTGGAGCTCTACTCTGGGTCATTCTGAAACCTTCACACGAGATGTACAGAATAGCCGTGTCTCAAACGCAGAGGAAGTCTGGCACGGGAGGAAAAGGGGTGGCTGCAAATCCCAACTTCAGGATGCTTAATTAACTTTCACAGAATCATCGAGGCTGGAAAAGACCTCTAAGATCATCAAGTTCAACTACCACCCAACACTACCATGACCATGAAACCATGTCCCCGGTTGACACATCTACATGTTGTTTGAACATCTCCAGGGATGGTGACTCCACCACCTCCCTGAGCAGCCTGTTCCAGTGCCTCACTACTCTTTCAGTAAAAAAATTATTGCTAATATCCAATCTAAACCTCTCCGGGCACAACTTGAGCCCATTTCTTCTCGTCCTATTGCTAGTAACCTGCTCTCAGTATTCTTGACAGTTCCCATCAAATATATCTGGAGAAAGTGTTTTGACATGAAGAGACATTTGAAAATTGCCCAGTACGACACACAGCCAGTGCCACAAAGGGGTACAGCACGAGAGCACCAGTTGTCCTGGTGCTAAGGCATGGAGATCCCAGACCCAAAGCATGACACTTACAGCATAAGCTCAGTAAGTACAACTCATTGTTAGCAACTCCAGTCAGAAACACAGCTCTAAACATTGCCTGGAAGTACAACCAGCCATGAGAGGAGTTAAACAGTCAAAGAAAGGTCCCCGACCTGCTCCAGACCTCCTACCCTCTCCCCTGAAGGGCTCAGAGAAGCAGAAGGCTTTGAGGTAACAGAGGCAAACAGCTGGAACAGCAACATCTTTACATTTCCAAATCAACATGGGAAATATTACCAGGGATAACAATTTTGTCAGAAAAATGGTTACTATTTGAACACTCCGATTGAAAACATTCATTGAGGTTCTTCACAAAGACCAATGGTTTGGAAGCCATCAGAGGACTGCTAACATATGGGTCAGCACAATGAAATAAGCTCAGTTATTCTGAGGTTGTGTATAATTTTGTTGAAGCACCATCATCAAAAGAATATCAAACACCAGCAAGAGACAACCTTTTTTCCCCCCCTTTCTTAAAATAGTATGCGTCAAAGACTCATATGTGCTGCTTCATATTTTCAGTATTTCATCAGGAAAAAAGAATCACGAGAAGCCACGTTAGGTCTTCTCAGGACACATATACAATCATCCACATTTAAAATGTTTGGTTGAAGAGTTTTGATGCACTTACTCAGAAACAGCCCAGAAGACTAAAACTACTGTCACCTGTAATTTTTCCAGCTATTATTTGAAGTGCAAATAAGCTCAATTATTACACATGAAAGCACTGTGAATAAAAGATCTTGCTTAAAGGGACTTTTCAGCTACAAATTTACATGTCTCTGTGTCAGACTCTCATCTCACTTACACAGAGAGCCAAATCTCAAAGGAAGTCACCACCATGCTCTGCGTTTGCAAGAATTTTGCTAGCACACCTCCCACCGCCCCGCTGGAGGGTCTCTGCTGCCAGTGCAGTTGTGCCAGGCAGGAAATAGCAATGCTCTGGGCACACCACCATTGACTGTCCTGCTGGCTGCCACCAGCAACAAAGAGAGAAGAAGAAACAGGCAGTTAAAGCTCTGAACTACCTAGACTGAATGATTTAGTTGGTGTCCTTCAAGAAAATCACCACTTTATTTTTATTTTTCTTGGTCATCAAACAGTCTGTCAGCTTCGTAAACAGAAACTAGTAGCACACTGTAAACAAACCCTTAAGATCATTTCCCAGGGGGCTTTCCACAAGGCAGTCACTGATTTTGATTTTCTTTTGGTCACAGAATGCTTCCCAAAATTATAATTTTTCCAGAGCCATTCATTTCCTTCAATGAAAAAATAATATAGAAAAAAAAGGAACTTCCCAAGCTAAGTGGTGCCTGATGAGCTTGCTGGAATCACAGAGCCTTGTTTTAAAGATCCCCGACTGCTGTGAAGTCATAGCAGCAAACCTGTGCAAAAACTTTGAAAGATATCCTAAAGCTATAGTGCCAAAATACTGGGCTGTAAGGCTTCCAGGACATTTGCATCCACATGACTGAAGCTTAAATTTCAAATACCTTTCACTTTTTCCTTCTGACATAATATCTAATGAAATCAGAGTTCGGCAGTGGTATGAGTCCTGTCCTGCGTGTCTTGCAGCAGTTTCTGCCTAGACAGCTGTTCGTGTGCTCTACAGTTACAAGATGTTTGAGTGGTTTAAAAAGGAGATTTTCCATATGCTTTTAGAAATTGGAGAGCTATTTTTTCAATTGAATGTACACTGCATTTGTTAGCATACGCATGCATTTGAACATTGGACATATAATACAGAGATGAGAAGTTGATTCTGAAAGCACCAATAGCACCTAAAACCACACGACTTCTGAACACACACACACACACACACACAAACATTTGTCATAAAACCACTGCCCCATGACTACCTCAAATCCATCAGACACATCTGTCCAGAGCTGACTCTAGTGAAGAATCTCAATGTTCCTGACACGGGAAAGGTGTTTGATGTGCGTAGTAGATAGTAGCAGCTGCATGTAACAAGTATGGATTTGGCAACGGTCTACCATCCCAAAATCTACAAGTAGCAATAGATTCAAGAGGCACAGTTACAGGGCACAGGAACAAACCTCAGTCAAACAAGCAATGTGTTTCTGAAGCTTCAGAGAACAGCTTTCACAGGCAGGCCAGAAGGTGAGCAGCAACATCCCCAGTTCTGCTGCTTTCACTCTTTTCACTTCCATCAATAGCTACACTGTGTCTTCACTGCTATATCTTAATAATGTGGAGGTAAATTACACCAGCAACTCAGAGGCTATGGTAAAGCACCCTTACACAAACTTATTTCCTGTGAATTTCAGAGGGACTGCACAAGTTACAAAGTTACAAGACAGGAAAACTAAATCTGAGTTCAGCGAAGCAAACTCGCCCCAGTGAAGAAGGACCTGAAGCTTCCTGCCCTTCATCACCCTCCTCACTTCATCTCATCTTGCCCACCTGCAGCTCTCCCCCACAGTATGTCACAGCACTTTAGAAGAGATGCGAAACTCTATTTTATGGAAGAAATAAATTCTAGCAATACAAGAATACATTGCAGCTGTCCACTATTAAATTCTTGTAGAGAAATGGCCCGAAACTGTGAGTTCTGGAAGAATACCGAATTTCCAGATGGGCAGAGCACCTCTGCAGTCCTACCGTGAACACCTGACCATTTGAAGCGACCAGACCAAATGACGTCCAGCCCCAAAGCAGGGCGGTGTCTGGAGGCAGGGAGGTTTCTCCTTCTGCCCTCCAGCGGTCTGAGGTCGGCGCAGGCGATGGGGCAGGAAAGCCAGGCTTAGCCAGAGGCAACCG